>NW_006408692.1:1156623-1158115 GCF_000296735.1 Chrysochloris asiatica | reverse complement strand
ATATATAAAAGATGATCACACACATGTACCTCATCAGATAAAATGCACCAAAATTAAATTGACTATATCTGTGGAAAGAGACGGTCGCAAACACCAAAACATCAGCCAAAACAAGGCCAGGGGCAGACTGTGGAAAAGACCATCGACTGCTCATATGCAAGTTCAGGCTGGAGTTGAAGAAAATTAAAACAACTCCACATGAACTAAAATATGACCTTGAACAAAGCCCACCTGAATTTAAAGATCATCTCAAGAACAGATTTGATGCATTAGACACTAAAGACCAAAGACCAGAAGAGTTGTGGAATGACATCAAGAGTTCTTCAAGGAAGAAAGCAATAGATCAGTAAGAAGACAAGAAAGAAGGAAAAGAGCAAAATGGATGTCAGAAGAGTCCCTGAAACTTGCTCTCCAGCATAGAGATGCTAAAACAAATGGGAAAAGAAAGTAAAACAGCTGAACAGAAAATTTCAAAGGGCAGCTCAAGAAGACAAAGTCAAATATTATAATGAACTGTGCAAAGACCTGTAGTTAGGAAACCAAAGGGAAGAACATGCTCAGCATTTCTCAAGCTGAGGGAACTGAAGAAAAAATTCAAGCTTTGACTTGAAATATTGAAAGATATTATGGGCAAAATATTAAATAATGTAGAAAGCATTAAAAAAGATGGAAGAAATACACAAAATTACCATATCAAAAAGAAATGGTTGATGTTCAACCATTTCAAGAGGTAACATATGACTAAAAGGCAATGATACTGAAGGAAGAAGCCCAAAGTGTACTGAAGGCATGGGCAAAGAACAAGGCTAGGGGAATTGATGGAATACCAACTTAAATCTTTCAACAAACTGATGTGGCACTGGATGCACTCATGCACCTATGCCAAGAAATTTGGAAGACAGCTACCTGACCAACTAATTGTAGGAGATCTATATTTGTGCCCATTCCAATGAGAGGTTAGACTCCTAGGTAGCAGCGAGTATCTTCCAGCGGCTGTTCTGGTGGGACAGGGAACAGAAAAAGTTAACCAAAGCCGCATCCCCGCTCCAAAGTGGTGATTTCTGTCCATGCGTTTATATTACTTCTGCTTTTAGCCCTTTTGATCACACACCCTTCCTGGAGGTGGGAACTTATCCTCCCTACGTCACATAAAAAGAAGCAGCAATCGTGGCCATATAGCCAAGGCTTTATAGAGGAGGAGGAACAGGTTCTGGATATGCCTGAGAGGGAATTCAGAAGAATGGAAACAAATTCAAATAATCTGAAAAGGGGTCGAGGAAAATAAGGAAGAAGTAAGGAAAGTACTGCAGGAACAATCAAATAGGATTGACACAGCACTGGAAACAATTCAAAACCTGCAAAAAGATGTCCAGGTGATCAATAATAAGATATCAGAAATAGGCAATAGGCTGAAAGGGGAGAAAGGAGCAGACTAGAAGAGATGGAAGCCAGAACTAGCGAACTGGAAGACAAATCTCTCAATACTGCCAAG
>NW_006408692.1:1140168-1155263 GCF_000296735.1 Chrysochloris asiatica | reverse complement strand
ACTTAATTGTGCTCAAGAGAAACCTGTACATAGACCAAGAGGCAGCTGTTCAAACAGAACAGGGGAGCAGTGAATGGTTTAAAATTAGAAAAGGTGTGTGCCAGGGTTGTATTAATTCACCATACTTATTCAATTTGTATGCTGAGCACATAATCCGAGATGATGACTTATATGAAGAATGTGGCATTAGGGTTGGAGGAAGACTCATTAACCTGCCATATGCAGATAATACAACATTGTTTATTGAAAGTGATGAGGACATAAAATACTTACTGATGAAGATCAAAGACCCAAGCCTTCAGCATGAGTTACATCTCAGTGTAAAGAAAACAAAAATCCTTACATCTGGACCAATAAATAACATCAAGATGAATGGAGAAAAGATAGAAGTTGTCAAAGACTTCATTTTGCTTGGATCAACCATCAACACGCATGGAAGTAGCAGTGAAGTAATCAAATGATATTTCATTAGACAAACCTGCTGTACAAGATCTCTTTTGAGTGTTACAAGGAAAAGATGTCAGTTTATATGTCAGTTATATAGTCAGGCAGACTAGTGTGTGCCTGACCCAAACCATGGTATTGTCAATAACCTCATATGCATGTGAAAGGTGGACAATGAATAAAGAAGACCGTAGAAGAATTGATGCGCTTGAGTTATGGTACTGGAGGAGAATACTAAAAGTGCCATGGACTGCCAAAAGAATAAATAAACTAGTATTGCAAAAAATACAGCCAGAATGTTTAGAAACAAGGATGGCCAGATTTTGTCGCTCACACTTGTGACATATTGTCAGGAGGGTTCAGACCCTGGAGAAGGACAGCATGCTTGGTAAAGTGGAGTGTTAATGAAAAAGAGGAAGACCCCCAAGAAGATGTATCGGCACAGTGGCAGCAGCAATGGGCTCAAGTGTTCCAACAGTTGTGATGCTGGTACAGGACCATGCAGTGTTTCCTTCTGTTGTGAATAGGGTCGCTATGAGTTGGTACCAACTCAATGGCATCTAACAACACCACCTGAGAGGCTACTAAGATTCAGTAGAGAGAACATAGACCCAGGAGTAGGAAGTTATGAGATGCCTCATGGTTCAGTACATTTCCGGTCACCTTTCTAGCCTCTGATTCCTGCTTCTAAATAATGGGGTTAAACTAGCTGAAGACTGCAAGTACAATTGTCTACAAGAGTTTCTTTGTTGTTGTTATTAAGTGCCACTGAGTTGGTTCCAACTCATAGTGACCTTGTATCTTGTTTATGAGGAGCAGCTGGTAGGTCTGAACTGCCCACCTGTGGGTAACAGTCCACTGCTTATCCTACAGTTCCACACTGGGGGTCCACAAGCTTCCTAGAGGATATGGAAGAGTCAAAAACATGGAGTGAAAGTAGCTAGGGAGAGTGGAAGTGGCTGGCTCCATCAAACAGTCAGCTGCTGCTCAACCTCAGCTGTCATCCCCAGAGAAGGTGGATCCAATGTCTACGTCTCCTAATATGAGGGAGAATCTGTAAACCGAGATTTTAGGTGGAATCTCTTCATTTTTTGGAGTCCTGGTGTGACGCTGTAGGATAAGCAGTGGACTGCTAACCACAAGGTTGGCGGTTGAAACTCACTATGTGCTCTTTGAAACTCTATACATGGCCACTATGAGTTGGAACTGTATTTAACAACAATCTTCATTTAGAATATTGCTAACGAATTCAAAATGTTTCTAACTGCTGCGTTGTAGGACAAACAAAATGTATCTACTGGCTGGCTGTAGTCTTTAGCTTTCATAAGTCTGACTAGGAGGAATATCTCTAAGCTCCAAGATCTGATATTGTATGGTATATCCCAGAACTAGTTTTTGTAGCAAAATCTTCTACCAGCTTAATGACTTATTCATAAGGAAACCAGAAGTGACACTAATACAGGACTGTAAGTGATAGGATAGAATTGGGATTTTATTTCAAGTGCATTAGGAAGCCCTGAGAGACTGGAGTGAGGGTGGTCTGGAAAGAAGTGTAACATGATGCAATATACACTTCAGTAAAATCACTCCAATTACCAGTCAAAGAATAAAGTCCATATGGTTGAACAAGTGTTAAAAAGAACAAGCCTGGCAGCTAAGTGGGCAAGTGAGGGCTGACATCTAGCCCAGCTCCACTCATGGAGGCATGGACCCTGGCCCAGGGCTGCATCTCCCAAAAAGGAAAGGGTACTTTTTCTACACCAAGGCTTTCCGGCCTTGGGTCAGAAGTGAAAAAGAAATGGCAGTTAGAAAGTTACAATAGTGGAGAGATGATGACTCCTTGTACTAAGATGAAGACAGTGTCTATGCAGAAAAATAGATGGACTCCAAAGATATTCAGACAGTATATGAACATCTGTTGATGACTGCCAAGTTTCTATCCTGAGCAACTGAGTGGCTAATATTGCCATTGGTGATAATGAAATGGGAAGAATGGAGAAAGTGAAGGCAGAAACAGGACCTAGAGCTCGGTCTTAAACATGTTAAACATGAAATGCCTGGGGAATATCCAAGTGGAGATGTTAATCATCTAATCATCGATACGCAGAACGCAAATGATTCCAGGTTGGAGAATAAATCCATTCAAATTCCAGAGTTTTCTTTGCTCATTATTTTCCAAGGCCCTACGTTGGGTAACTCAGTATTAAGGAAGTTAACTTGTCTTAGCTTGGTTGTCTGGTACAGTCCATTGTCTATTCCCTGTCCTCTTACGCATACTGTTGTTATTAACATTCATTGAATTAGCTGAGGTTCGTGAAGAATTCATAGACCCCAGATGGTGCCCAGTCCTGCACCATCCCCATGTTTGGTTTTGGCTGATTTTCAGACATAGATCATCAGGCCCCTCTTCCTAGTCCAGCTTAGCCTGGAAATTCTGCTGAAGCCCGTTTTACAACATCCAAGCCTTCACTGACAGACTGTTAGGGTGGCGGCTGTGCATGAGGTATGTTGGCCAAGAACTGAACACAGGTCTCCAGTGTGGAAGGCAAGAATTCTACCTTTGGTCTACCAATGCCTGTTTACACATAGTATCGAAGGCTTATTTAGTGCTTACTCTGTCAGGCATTGATTGGTGTGGCACTGTAATACTGAACCACCAACCACAAGACTGGTGGTTCAAACTCCCAACCACTCCTCAGAAACCCTATACAGGGTCACTGAGTTGGAACCTACTCGACAACACTTAAACAGCCCTCACCACCCTATGAGGCACTGGTTTAAGTATTTATCATGCAGTAACCTACTCAATTCTCAAAACAGCCCTATGACAGGCATCATACTATCTTCATGTTCTTAAATGAGGAAACTGAGGCATGGAGAAGTTACCTTGCTTGAGGTCATAAATGCCTTAGGCAGAGTTTTCACTCAGGAAATCTAGCTCCTGAGTCATCCTTCCATGACTTCTTTCAATGTCTAAGGTGATGTGCAAGGCTTCTTTTAGTCTTCCTTCTTCACATGAAAAGACTCCTGGTTTTTAAACTGTTCCTCACATGAACTGGTTTTTAGACCCCTGCAATTGAACCATTAACATTTGCCAGCTTGGACCATGTATCTGAATGAGTCCCCCTCTTCTGGACAAAGTGCAGAAACCAGGCCCTGTGTTTATATCTTCAGAATCTTTTAAAGCTGCCAAGACTCCATACAGAGGGCAATCCTCATACACTCACAGGGCCAGGCCTACCAGAGATAATAGGCGTATCCATGTGGATAACATGAGTCGGCTGGGAATATACTTTTATCTGTTACAACCCTAATTAAGGGGAAAGGTTTGGTTTTTAAAAATATTGACCTTGTGGCTAGACATGTCAACAGAATGAATTGGTCAATTGTCCCTTCTTGCTGCAGCTCTTTGGCATTAAGCAGAAGGTACCATATTGGCTGCACCATCTACTATGACTGAACCCATATTATGACAGGGCTGGTCTGGGGCTGGTCCACGTCTCACAATGGTTTTGGTCCTGCCCTGTCTCTTTAGTACCCTGGCAATTCCTCTGGGCAGGGTTGCTGCTCTCCAAGACAGTGAGAGTAAGCCATCTTCTATCTCTCACCCTGTGCTTTTCCTTCCTGTTCTGTTCACCTAGAGGCTGGCAGAAGTCAGAGAGTACTTACGGTCTGTTCCCTGCCAGAAACCTAGGACCACTCTTATCTGCTGTCACTGGGTGACTCTGGCTCTCCTCTTCCACTGCATACCCTCCCCTTAGAAGGGGGCAGATCTTTCCAACTCAACACCCTGTGGATTTCTCCTCCCACACTAGCCTCTACAGTTCTCATTGCTCATGTGTCAGCCCATCTCCCACCCAAGGAATGAATAATTCCAGCCTCAATAGGGAACTCCAGTGGAGTGAGCCCATTTAATCGCTAGCATTCTTTGAGTTAAGTGGGATAGGGGACGCTGGTATTAGTTGGAATAATGGTAGATTCTGATGTACTATCTTGAGGAAAAAGCTGTAGGTTTTTACACTATCACTGAATGAGTGGAGACATGAACTTAGGTTTTACAATTTACGTGGCAGATTTCATGCATCCGTGTTGACTCAGTCACATTTCAAGTCATAAAAGTGACTGTCCTTCCGAGATAATTTACCCTGTGTCCTTACTTCACAAAACTTGTGGCTCAGAGTTCGCCGCAGGCTAAGCAAACCCAGGTGTCCTGGCTGCTATGCTTTTAAGCTCGGCTCCTCTGGCAAATGCCAGCGTTTCTAGGATAACAGCAGCAGCCGTACTGTTTGCAACACTTCAGGCTCCAAGAGCAGTGTTTACTTTCAGAGCTTCGGCCTTTACTGCTTACATATGATTCTGTGACTCGTGATTGGGACAGATTAAATAGTTACATCCCTCAAGCAGGTTAAATCACAGTTGGGCTGGATTCCTACTGGGTAATTCCACTTGAACCCTGTTTATTTTGGTGAACTGTGGACTCTACTTATTTCACTTAAAATCCACCAACCAGAACAGAGGTAACATCGGCTCCTCTTCCCCTCATCCTAAAACTACCCATCACTGGAGAGAAAGAGTCTAGCTCCTTAAGAGGATCCTCTTTGCCTTGCTACCATTGCAAGGTGTGTATGCTCAATGAGAACAATCTGCTCCGGCCAGGAAACTAGATCCTGTTTGAATGGCAGCAGTTCAGGGAAAACAAAATGTCTACAGCCAGCACCAAAGTATGGTCTGTACTTTGCAGCTCGCGTGGCTCCAGCAGAGAACCGGCAGCAACTTAGAAACCTCTCCTGGCCACCCAGCTATGACAACCCACTTCACTGCCTCTGCTTTCCCTGTGGAGTGTACACTCCTCAGTTTGAGCTTTCTCTGCATTGGCAATAGTCTCCAGCTCCAAGTCAATTTCTCTTTTGTGAGACTCTCAGGTGAGGGAGATGGTGGTTCTGACTTGCCTTGGGCTTCAATCTGTTCCCAGATTCCCCAGAAATGCCTTTATTCGAATGTATATTCTCCTTTCCTGAGTCACTCTGAATTTATCCTGTTACCTCCCCAACATCATACCATACCCTTTACTAGGCCAGTGGTTTCCCAGTGTCCACAGAACCCTGGCTGAGCCCATGTCATGCCCGCAAGGGCCTCTTGTTGCTGGCACACACTGAGGCTCCCTTACTATTCCGATACTCTGTCACACAGACACTGCATTTGCCAGAAAAGAACTCACCCTAAATTAAACATCAAAGTTTCCCCAAAAGGCATGTGTATGAGAGAGAAGGCGTGCAGGCACAGATATTAAAGGGAAAAGAATAGTTGTGTCTGTGTCTGAAGTGAACCAAGAAAAACGGCCCAGCATGAAGGTGAAGGAGAAGGACAGAAGCATCCATTTTAGTTTTTAGTGTTTTGGAAAAGCCCAAAGTATTTATTGCATATTCTTGACAACTTCTGCTTTGTAGCACTGGAATCAAGTTGGATTTGGCCACTTAGGAATACTTTCACCAGGCTAGAGTCTTCTGGTGCTTAGCAGGAAAAGGAAAGGAGCTCTGACACCCGTGATCCCCACAGACTGGATAGATTTTAGTTCTTACTTAATTCCATGATCCATTCCACTCTATCAGATGCTGGCAAGCTTCTCTAAGCACCATTTTCATGCTTTGTGGTATAATTCTTTTATGATTTAATATGTGTCACTTAAATTTACATTTCCTGTTTATCTATTCTTCCACCATTAATTTGAACCATACAAATAAATTAATGCAAAAGAGGAGAAACTTCATGCAGGACAAATAAAGATATTGTATTGGGGAAATACTTAATTAAAGTTAACATTTTACATAATAATACAGGATATGGCAAAAATTAACTCAAGATGCCTTATAGTGCAATTACATTGTAACTAACCAAGACCAGATCCAAATTTTAAACCAACTATAAATTATGCGACTAAAATAAAACTCAGTGATGTCTGAGCTACAGTTTGCTTTCATTGGACTTGGCCAAAAAAAAAAATTGCCATTAACTTTGTAAAGGATAGGCAACAAAGGAGAAAATATTGCACTATTTTGAATCAATTCATAGTATAAAGGGTAGATAATATGGCGCTGTAGAGTCCTGGTGTGGCACTGTGGGTTAATGTGCTGAACTGCAAAGTGAGTTTGAAACACAAGTTCAGTGGTTCAAGCAAACCAGCTGCTCCTTGGAAACTCTATACAGGGTCGATATGGGTCGGAACCAACTCAACAGCACTTACAACAACAACAACAATTTCCACTGGTAATTAACTAGTTTTTTAAAAATCAAGACCTGCATTTGTTGAATCACCTTTCTTGGGGATGGACACAAATATACATCTGGTCCAGTCAGTTTACAGTTAGCTGTCTTCCAAACTTCTTGGCACAGATGAGTAAGCACTTTTAGTGTTGCATCAATTTCTGGACACCTCTCAATTGGTATTCCATCCATCCAGTCCTCGAGCCTTGTTTTTATAAACACCTTCAGTGCAGTTTGAGAAGCCCTGGTGGTGCACTGGTGTAAGTACTGGTCTGCTAACCTCAAGGTTGGTGACTCGAACCCACCAACAGCTCTTCAGAAGAAAAGTGTCAATCTGCTTCTGTGCAGACTCACAGCCTTAGAAACCAGTTCTATACTGTACTATAGGGACACTATGAATTGATATAGTCTTGATGGTGGATTTGGAATTTTCAGTGCAGCACTGATTTCTTCCATCAATACCATCAGTTCTTGGTCATATACTACTACTTACTGAAATAGCTGAATGCCAACCAATCTTATTTTGATACAGTAGTGGTGTATTCTTTTTTTTTTTTTTTTTATGCTTCCTGCTCATTATCTTTCCCATAGAATCCTTCAATATTGCAACTCAAGGCTCAGGTTTTTTCCCTTGAATTCTTTCAGCTTCAGAAATGTCAAGTCTATTCTTTCCTTTTGATTCTCCAACTCCATGAGCCTTTGCAAACTTCCTTGTAATACTTTATTTTGTCTTCTCAAACTACCTCTGAAATACTCTGTTCAGTTTTCTTTGTCGTTTCTTCCCACCATTTTACTATTCTGTTCAAGTGCAAGTTTCAGAGTCTCTTCTAACATTCATTTTGGTCTCTTTTTTTGTCTTTTTAACTGTCTTTTTTTTTTTTTTCAGTATGATGCCATGGTTGTTGTTGTTGTTGTTGTTAAGTGCTGTTGAGTCAGTTCCAACCCATAGCGACCCTGTATAGGGTTTCCAAGGAACAGCTGGTGAGCTTGAACCGCCGACCTTGCAGTTCAAACGGCTTTGCAGTCTGGTGCATTAACCCATAGCGCCACACCAGGGCTCCATGACTCCATGGTATCACCCCACAATTCATCTGATCTTCAGTCACTAGTGTTCAATGTGTCAAATCTATTCTTGAGATGGCACTAAATTCAGGTGGGAAATATTCAAGATTGTACTTTAGCTCTCGTGGACTTGTTTTAATTTTCTTCAGTTTCAACTTGATCTTGCATATGAGCAATTATCTGTACCACAATTGGTCCCTTACCTTGTTGTGACTGATGATACTTTAGTTTTTTCATCATCTCTTTCCAAAGATGTCATCGATGTGATTTTTGTGCATTCCAGTTAGTGATATCCACATGTGCAGTGTTTCGTTCTGTTGCGCATAGGGTCGCTATGAGTCGGTACCAACTCGATGACACCTAACAACAACAAGGCATCATTTATGTTGTTCACAATAGGTGCTTGCAATAAACAAGTCATTAGTCTTGCAAAATTCTATCAGGAAATTTCCAATCATTTCTATCAGCAAAGCCATACTTTCTAGGTACCAATTCTCCTTCTTATTTTCCATTTTCACAGTCTAATCACTAGTAATTAGCAGTGCATCTTGATTTCATGTTTGATCAATTTCAGACTGCAGAAGTTGATAAAAATCTTCAGTTTTTTCATCTTTGGCATTAGTAGTTGGTGTGTAAATTTCAATAATAGTTGTATTAACTGGTCTTCCTTGTGAATAAATGGATATCGTCCTATCACTCACAGTGCTGTACTTCAGGGTGCATCTTGACGTGGTCTTTTTTACACTGTCATTCCTGGCTTAGTACACCATATGTTTGTCCAATTTAAAGGGGCTAATGTCAGTCCATCTCAGCTCACCAATGCCTAAAATATTTATTTTTATGCTCTTCATTTCATTATTGATGACTTACAATTTTCCCATACTGCTAACCATAAGGTCAGATGTTCAAATCCACCAGCTGCTCCTCCAAAACCCTATAGAGGGTAGCAATGAGTCAGATCAGACTTGACATCATTTAACAACAACAACGTACTTTGCACATTCCATGCCCTATTTATTAATGCATATTTGAGTTGTTTCTTCTAATTTTGAGTAGTGCCACGTTAGTAAATGAGAGACCTGAAAGGTTTATTCATTCACAACATTAAGGTCAATTCCGCTTTGAGTAGGCAGCCCTTCGCCAGTCATATTTTGAGTACCTCTCAAGCTGAGGAGCTTGTCTTCTGGCATTATATCAGACAGTATTCTGCTATTATTCCTAAGGTTTTGACTGGCTAATTTTCTTCTGGCTAATGTAGATCACCAGGTCATCCTTCTAGTCTGTCCACCATAGGTGACCCTGGGACCCTGCTGGTTTTTGAAATGCCAATAGCACAGATTCCAGCATCAGTGCATTATGCAAGTCACCACAGTACGACAAACTAAAAACTGAAGGAGGAAGTACAAGGTAAATTGAAGGAATTGGCAAAGAACAAGGGACCAGGAAGTGATGGAATCAAAATGAAATCTTTCAAGAAAATGAGGCGGCACTGGAAACACTCACTCATCTATGCCATGAAATCTGGAAGACAACTATGTGGCCGACGGATTGGAAGAGATCCATATTTGTGCCCATTCCAGAGAGAGGTGACCCAATGGAATGCGGAAATCATTGGACAATATCATTGATATCACATGTGAGCAAAGTTTTACTAAAGGTAATACAGAAACGACTACAATACATTGACAGAGAACTTTCAAAGGTTCAAGCCAGATTCAGAAGAGGACGTTGAATGAGAGATATCATTGCTGACATCAGGTGGATCTTGGCTGAAAGCAGAGAATACCAGAAAGATGTTTACCTGTGCTTTACTGACTACGCAAAGGCTTTCAATTGTGTGGATCAATGCAAGCTATGGGCAGCATTGGAAAGTATGATGCTACCACTTTGCCAATCCATCTCGCTAGGGGTCCTGGTGTAGTACTGTAGGATAAGCACTGGATTGCTAAAAGCAAGGTCAGTGGTTCAAACCCACCTTCCACTCCTCGGAAATGATATATTGCTGTAGGTTGGAACCAACTTGATGGCACTTAACACCAACACCAACAATATATATAGGATAAGCAGTAGACTGCTAATTTCAAGACTGGCAGTTCAACCACACCACCTGCTCCTTGGAAACCCTGTATAGGGTCACTATCAGTTAGAACTGACTTGATGGTACTTAACACCAACAGCAATATGTGTAGGTGTCATCGAATTGGCTCTGACTGATAGTGACCCTGCATAGGGTTTCCAAGGAGAGGCTAGTGAGTTTAAACCACCAACCTTGTAGTTCAAACAAACACTGCAGGCTAGTAATTTATCCCATGGCGCCGCCCCAGGACTCCATCCTACATATTGTTGTTATTATTGTTAAGTGCCGTTGAGTCAGTTCCAACCCATGGTAACCCTTTATAGGGTTTCTGAGGAGCAGCTGGTGTGTGCTTGAACTGCCGACCTTGCAGTTTAAATGGTTTTGCAATTTGGCGCATTAACCCACAGCGCCACACCAGCTGGACTATATTCTGCAAAGGGTCTAGTGAATCTTAAGGTGCATCACAGATCATTTTCCTTGTCTCTTTTCAGCAAGTCTAGCTGCATTAGTCACACAAGCTTTCAAACAGGGTACAAAATGTCCTACTTCAGGAGGAAGCACAATTGAGTGCTGTCTGGACAAATAGCTTAAGATGCTTATGAAGAGGAGTGAGGCTTGTTTTCATGAGTAACAAGATCCGGTTAATTTAGGGAGTGTACTTTACATAGCAATTTTATGAGCCTAGAAGCACAGTTCTTTGCTGATGATCATTTCTTTAGAAAGTTTATACAACTTTCCAACTATTCGTTCAAGAAGTTTATATGAGAATATTTCTCAGTCTGTCATTTGTAAAAACTGTTAGAGTTCTATAAGGGAGGACACAGGTAGAAGGGAATGATGATACTGTTTAATAGGAAACAGACTATAAAGTCCTAGAAATCTGATGCATGTGCCTTTACTTGGCAAGGGTGGGCTATGGACTTAATTCACACTAACAACTAGGTAGTTAAGTAGGAAAGATTAAGAGGATGTGTAAAAGTAGATGCTTATTCATTCTATAATAAAATAATACTTACTGCTTTAATTATGAAATAGTAAAGACGTTTTTAAGGGCCCTTGCAGTCTACAAAGTGCAATCACTGAGCCCTTCAGGAGTCAAGAGTTTGGTATTCATGATTCTTTGTCCTATAGAAAGGCAGAAGGAAGGACTTTTGTGATTAACCAGTCTGACTGCTTCTCCCCCAATTTATGTAAAATAAAATGGAGATGAATAGACTTAAATGATTTGCCCAAGGTCTAACACAGCTTATTTATGACAAAGATGGGACTTTGAACATAAATATCTTGATCCCTCATGCAATATTTTCCCCATTTCAACCATTTTCCTCAAATTAAGCATAGCCATCCCCTGAGGCACAAGCTTTATGTAAGGCAACAGGATAAACATGGTGTGTTTTCCTAGAGGGTCCATTTTATTAAGTCATACATATTTTTATATTAAATAAATAGAAATATAAGTCAAATTTTGAAAACATATTTGAGATAAAAAGAAAGCTTCAAAAAAAATGTTGTTCTTGAGACATGTTACTGCCACGTAACTTCTCAGACCTTCTAAGGAACATGATCAGTATGAGATAAGGATTCTTCAGAGAAAACCTGGAGTTGTATTGCTTAACTACTCAATTGTCTTGGTTCACACAGAATATCAGGGGCTGGAGGTACATAAACTACAGTTCTAAAGAGCTATGTTGATAAGACACAATGCAGAACAATCTAGAATACTGCCAGTTGCCTATGCCTACTTCCACTGACTTCCTTGAGAAACAGAGTTAGATTAAAGGGGAGCAGAACAGTTTGAAGAGATAATAAAATATAACAGGTCTGGTGCTAAAAGCCTAATGAACTGAATATGTATGCTGTACCCTTTCTGTTCTCTATACAACAAACTTTTTTGAATCATTTGTCTAAATTCATTGTTTCTAATTTTCTACTTTCCTTCCTTTTGAATTTATTGCAGAAATAAATGAATGATTGGCAAAGATGGTAAAATGGTAAAATTAATATAAAAATAGATTATAACTTCCATTATATTAGATATATTTCAATTTCCCTCTTCATTTTGTGAAGCAACCTAATTCCATGATGAAATTGTAAAACTAGTCCAGTGTCATTGGTAGCATTGAGATTTTAAATATCTTCCTTATTGATTTTTATTCATATTGTATAAACTTGTCATTTCTCATGAACTTATTGAATGGGCATCAATTAATCAGCTTTTTTGAGGGATGGGTAGCAGTAGTGGTTGTATGCCATGCAGTTCGTTCCAACTCACAGCGACCCTGCATAGGGTTTCTGAGGCTGTGCACCTTTACAGGAGCAGAAAACCTCATGTTCTCCTGCTGAACAGCTAGCAATTTTGAACTGCTGACCTTGAGGTTAGCAGCCCGACTCATAACCAGTAACCTACCAAAGCTCCTCTTTTAAGGGATTGTTGTTATGTGCCGTTGAGTTGGTTCTAACCCTTTTTCTAATCTAACTCTTGACTTTTGCTAAAATTCATCTTCTAAATATCAAACACATTTAAAATAAATAGTTATTAAAACACAATTTAGAGATAATTAAACTATCCATGCTCTTTTCCCCAACATTCGGTCCCGCACACTCTCTTGGCCACTAGTTCATCATCTACTAAGTCTCCCAAGCTAGAAACTACACTTTCAAATTTTGTCTTCCCTCATTTTCCACTACTGCATCTTCATCATATCTACCAGAGTCTTTCTGAAAACATTTGTCATATTCATTCTCAGTCTCATACTATTTTAGTCCAAAACCCCTTTTCCTGAGCTATTAAAACTACGTCCTAATTACTCTGCCTACCACAGACTTCTCCCCTTTCCACGTCATCCATCACACTGCCAGTTTTAGCTTCTGAAAAGACAAATCTGATCATGCTACTCCCTTGTTTTGCCTAATACAGTCTGATGCATAAAGAATAAAGTCAAACAGCTTACTCAACAAAAATTCAGCAAACATTTGACAAATAACAATTCCAGGAAAGGTACTCAGAAAATAAACAGATGGACTACTACCTGAAGAGGTCCTGGTATGGCCCTGTAGGATAAGCGCTGGAACACTAACTGCAAACTTGGTGGTTCAAACACACCAGCTGTTCCTCAGAAACCCTACATAAGGTTGCTACGAGTTGGAAACAACTAGACAGGACTTTAACAACAACATCAACCTGAAAAACGTTCACAGGACAAATGGAAGTTTACTTAAATTCATAATAAGTATAAAATATCATTAGCAACTCAAGAAGATAATGGGTTCATAAAAACAAAGAATCAGTTAGCTATATTGAAAGTATAAAATATGACCACTGAAATAAAACAAATGTCAGAATCGACACAGTTGAAGAAAAATTTTGTGAGTTGGATTACTAATAAAGGATTCTATTCCCATTCTAGATGAACACAGTTCAACAATAACAAAAATTAATGTTATGAAAGAGAAGTTGAGAAAAATGGAGAATAGATTCAGAAGTCCTAATATCCATTTGCAGAACTTTAGAAAAGGAAGAACAGGAGTAGGAAATAGTCAAGGAGTCATTTTTAAAACTATCTAAATTGGAAGAAAGCCGTAAGTCCTATCAAATATTGAACCCTCTGTTCCCAAATGCCTAAATACTTACAGAAGAGACCAGCTGCCCTGATATGTTCAATCACCAGGTAGACCCAGTCCCTACCCTCCATCCCCCATAGGAGTCGTATCTAGATATCAAATTGCCAGTGTTCCCAATTGTCACAACATCTCCAACAGCAGTGCAACTGACTTCCTTAAACCTCTGACTTCTGTTAAGAACTTAAGTTAGCCTTTATTATTATTATTATTTTATCATCATAATACCATCAACATCAGCAGCACCATGTACTTCTGTGGCTTCAAATATCATTCACTTGTTAATGACTCTAATAACTAAATTTCCAGCCCAGATATCTTACCTGAATTTCAAATACATATCCAATACCTACTTTATGTTCCCACTGGGATGTCAAATAGGAAATTTTTTTTTTTTCAGACTTTTTATTGTGAATTGGGTGAAGATTTTCAGCGCATATTACAGTTTGTGATGTGGTGGTTTTTTTTAAGTTTTTATTGTGAACTGAGTTATAGTTTACATGGGGGAACACTGGTTTTATACTCATCGTATTGTATTTGTTTCATTGAAATGATTACAATCCCCTACATGCTTCATCATTCAGCAGCATTGCTTGTCTTTGCTGTTTGTCAGTTTTTGGATGTGCACCAAAACACTCAGGAGTATACAATCATTCAAACAGCCAAAGGGCATACCCTACAAGCCTACCCCCCAGCTACCAGCACCCATCCCCTCTCCCTCCATGAGTCTAGGGTCCTCAGCTGCTCCATCTGTCCATGTCATCATCTCTGCCTCCATCTCTGGAGTCGCTGCTTCATGGGTAGGATCCCACACTCTGCTCCCACTCTTCTCTCTTGATGATCCGAGGGTCCTCCACTCCAGGACTGTAAGATCAACCACTCACCTTTTTTTGCTACAAAACTTCTACCTTTAAAGTTGCAACAATCGCAATTAGTCATGATAACAATTACTCACTATTAAATCATGATAGTCTTGTCCCCATCTCCTTTCACCAGACCTGTCTGTTGTTGTTGTTGTTGTTGTCAGGTGCCATTGAGTCGGAAACGACTCATAGCGACCCCACACACAGCAGAACGAAACAATGTCCGATCCTGGGCCAACCTCACTACCGCCTTCACATTTGACACCATCAACAATGCCACCTGGCTGATCCATCTCGTTGGGGGGTCTTCCTTTTTCTCTCTGACCCTCCATCTTACCCAGCATGACATCCTTCTCCAGCGACTGTTCCCTCCTGACAATATTTCCAAAGTATGAGAGAATTAGCTTACCCATCCTGGCATCCAAGGAGCACTCTGGCTGCACTTCTTCCAAAACAGGTCTATTGGTTCTTTTGGCAATCCATGGCACTTTTAATATTCTCCTCCAACACCACAACTCAAAGTCATCAATTCTTCTATGATCTTCTTTATTCACTGTCCAGCTACGCATCCATATGAGGTTATTGAAAATACCATGGCTTGAGTTAGGCGCACCTTAGTCCTCAAGCTGACATCTCTGCTCTTCAACACTTTAAAAAGTTCCTCTGCAGCAGATTTGCTCAATGCAATACATCGTCTGATCTCTTAACTACTGTTTCCACGAGCGTTGATAGTTGATCCAACAAGAATGAAGTCCTTGACAACTTCAATC
>NW_006408692.1:1135348-1136690 GCF_000296735.1 Chrysochloris asiatica | reverse complement strand
TAGGTATTCTAACATATTACAGTTGTAAATTCAACAATTCATACACATTGTTTTATCTTACTTATTGCAATTACCTCAATCACTTATACCACTTCCTGCCTGTGTCTGCCACTTCCATTCTTCACTCTTTCCTTGCATAATGGGTTATGAGCTGAGCTGCTAACTGCAAAGTCAGCGGTTTGAATCTACCATCGACTCCTCAGGAGAGAGATGAGGCTTTCTGCTCTCACTAAGATTTGTAGCCTTGGAAGTCCTGTTCTGGGTTACTATCAGTTGGAACCTACCTGACAGCACACTACTGCCACCTCCTTCCTAATCCTTCTGAAAGTTCTCTTTGATAAAAGCTGTCTCCTCTTCTCTCAAATGATTGATTATTCCAAGTTGTGTGCATCTCACTAATGTCATGGTTTCTCTCATAGACCTGTCCACTGTCTGACTAAAAACCAAGACATGAGGGAGAGTTCAGTTCCCGGCCTGAACGATGAATAGGGTCAGTATCTTGGGTGTTCTATCAGTCTCAATTCAACCAGTAAGCCTCATCTTTTTTTATGCTCAAATAGGAATCTTAAATTTAACATGACCAAGTTAATGTTCTTGATTTCCTCTTTCCTTCTTCCTACCCTACACCCTAAGTTCACTCTAACACACACCCTTCTGTTGAGCTCAGTAAATATGCAAACCCCAAACCAAAACTATCACCATGGAGTCGATCACAACACACAGCAGCTTAGAGGTCTCCAAGGCTGAATCTTTATGGGTACAGAATTCACATCTTTGTCCCATAGAACATGTGATTGTTTTGAAAAGCTGACCATTTGCTTAACCACTTAATTGCTTAATCACTGCACCATCAGCTCTGTCAATAAATAGTACCACCCATTTTCTCAGGATATAAGACTACCTTGAATCCTAATTTTCTCTTTTATCTAACCAATCAGCAAGACCTGTTGGATCTAGTCCTAACACTGTAATTCAAATGCATGAAGAGTTCTTCACTCTTCCTTATTCATTTCCAGGTTTCACATTCACATGAAGTCATTGAAAATACCATGGTTCAGGTCAGGTGCACTTTAGTCCACAAAATGACATCTTTGTTCCTTAACACACTTAGCAAACCTGCCCATCGCAATAAATCATTTGATTTCTTTACTGCTGCTTCCATGAGTGTTAATTGTGGATCAAAGTAAAACGAAATCCTTGATAACTTCAATATTTTCTCCATTTATCATGATGTTGTTCACAGGTCCAGTTGTGAGGATTTTTATATTCTTTACATTGAGAAGTTGTTGTTGTTGTTGCTGCTAGGTGCCATCGAGTTGGTACCAACCCATAGCAATCTTAT
>NW_006408692.1:1113391-1135089 GCF_000296735.1 Chrysochloris asiatica | reverse complement strand
TTCCAGAATGGATCTATTAATCCATACTAAAGACTGTACATTGCCTTTGATCCTCATAAGAAAGCGCTTCAAGTCCTCTTCGCTTCCAGCAAACAAGGTAGTGTCATTTTCATAATGCAAGTTGTTAATCAACCTTCCTCCAATTCTTATGCCACATTTTTCTTCATATAGTATATAGCATTTTGGATGATTTGCTCAGCATACAGGTTGAGTAAGTATGGTAAAAGGAAACAACTCTGACACACCATTCCTGGTTTTAAACCATTCAGTTTCCCCTTTTTCTGTCTGATTGCCTGCCTTTGGTTTATGAATAGAGTCTGCACACACACCATTAAGTATTCTGAAATTCCCATTTTTCACAATGTTCTCCATAGTTTGCTATGACCCACACAGTCAAATGCCTTTACATAGACAATAAAATACAAGTAAACATTTTTCTAGTATCTGTTCCATTCAGCTAAGATTCATCTGACATCAACAATAATATTCCTGGTTCCTCATCCTCTTCTGAATCCAGTTTGAATTTCTGGTGCTTCCCTGTCCGTGTACTGTTATAACCATTTTTTATTTGTCTTCAGCAAAATTGTATTTGCATGTACTACTAATTCAAGGAGTTCGTTCTTCTTGGATCAACTATCAACACCCAGGGAAGCAGCAGTTAAGAAATCAAATGACATATTGCATTAGGCAAATCTGCTGCACAAGACCTTTTTAAAGTGTTGAAGAGCAAAGATGCCAATTTGAGCCTGACCCAAGCCATGGTATTTTCAATAACTTCATATGCATGTGAAAACTGGACAGTGAATAAGGAAGACAGTAGAAGAATTGATGCTTTTGAGTTATGGTGTTGGAGGAGAATATTGAAAGTGCCATGGGCTGCCAAAAGAACCAGTAGATCCATTTTGGAAGAAGTGCAGCCAGAGTGCTCCTCAGAGGCCAAGATGGCCAAACTTCGTCTCTTATACTTCGGATATACTGTCAGGAGGGACCAGTAGCTGGAGAAGGTAGAGGGTCAGAGGAAAAGAGGAAGACGCCCAACAAGATGGATTGGCCAAGTGGCAGCATCGATGGACTCAAGTGTGGCAACAGTAGTGAGGTTGGCCCAGGATCGGGCAGTATTTCGTTCTGCTATGCATAAGATTGCTATGGGTTGGTACTGACTTGATGGCACCTAACAGCAACAAGAACAATTAATTATATTGTTGAATAATTTCCACATTCAGTTGGGTCATCTTTCCTTGGAGTCGGCACATATAGGGATCTCTTTCAGAAGGTTGACCAGAATGTTTTCCAAATTTCTCGCTACAAATTAGTGAATGCTTCCAGTGATATATGTTCGTTGAAACAATTCACTTTGCATTTCATTCATAACTGACACCTTATTTTTCACCAATGCCTTCAGTGCAGCTTGGACTCCTTCCTTCAATTTCACTGATTTTTGATCATATGCTACCTCTTGAAAAGGCTGAATATGCACCAATTCTTTTTGGTACAGTGACTGTATATTTCTTCTATTTTCTTTGATGCTTCTTGTGTTATTCAATACTCTGTCCACACCAACCTCACAGCTGGGAATTTTTCTTCATTTCTTACAGTTTCAGAAATGCTGAGCATGCTCCTACCTTTGGGGTTTCTAACTCCAGATCTTTATACATTTCATTATAATACTTTACATTGTCATCTTGAGCTACTCTTTGAAATCTTCTGTTTAGTTCTTTTACTTCATCATCTCTTCCATTTATTTTAGCTATTCTGTGTTCAAAAATAAGTTTCAGAGTCTCTCTAACTTCCATTTTGGTCTTTTATTTCCTGTCTTTTTAGGATCTTTTGCTCTCTCCATATATGATGTCCTTGATGTCAACCCACAACTTGCCTGTTCTTCAGTCACTACTACTCAGTGCATCAAATCTATTCTTAAGATGGTCTCTAAATTAATGTGGGCTACACTCAAGATTATACTTTGGCTCTTGAGAACTTGTTTTAATTTTCTTCGGTTTCAACTTCTATTAACATATAAATAATTGATAGCAATTAAAAGTATTCATACGTCCGTTTGTTTTACTGTAGGGGATTGTGTGTTGCTGTGATGCTAGAAGCTATGCCACAGGTGTTTTAGATACCAGCAGGGTTCCCTATGGTAGACAGGTTTCAGTGGTGCTTCCAGACTATGAAAGAGTAAGAAGAAAGAAAGGCAGACCATGTCTGTACAGTTAGTTGCTGAAAACCTAACGAATAACAGTGGAATATTTTCAGATATAGCGCCAGAAGATGAGCCCCTCAGGTTGGAAGGCACTCAAAATACGATTGGTAAAGAACCGTCTCCTCAAAGTAGAGGAGATCTTAATGCCAAGAATGGAGCAAAGCTTTCAAGACCTTCCTTTGCGGATGTAACACAACTCAAAATGGGAAGAAACAGCTGCAAAAACAAAAACTATTACTGGAATGAGGAATGTATTAAGTATGAATCAAGGAAAGTTAGAACTCATCAAAACTGGCATGGAATTCATAAAGATTAATATCCTAGGTATTAATGAGCTGAAATGGACTGGTATTGGCAATTTAAAATCAGACAGTCATATGGTTTACAATGCTGGGAATGATAAATTCAAGATAAATAGCATCCCATTCATTGTCAAAAGAACATTTCAAGATCTGTCTTGAGGTATAATACGGTCTGTGTATAGGGTATTATCTATATGTCTATAGGAAAGACGAGTTAATACAACTATTATTCAAATTTACACAGGAACCACTAAAGCCAACGATAATGAAATTGAAGAATTCTACCAACTTCTTTAATCATGCCATCAAGATGCACTGATAATTACTGGTGACTGGAATGTGAAAGCTGGAAACAAAGAGGAAGGGTTAGTAGTTGGGAAATACAGCCTTGGTAATAGACACCATACTGGATATAGCATGATAGTATTTTTAAGACTTATTCATTTCAAATATCTTTATTCAACAACATAAATGATGAGTATATATGTGGACCTCACCATAAAGAATACACAAGAATCAAATTGACTGCATCTGTGGGAAGAGACGATGGAGAAGGTCAATACCATCAGCCAAAACAAGGCTAGGGGCTGATTGTGAAACAGACTAACAATTGCTCACATGCAAGATTAGGTTGAAGCTGAAGAAAATTAACACAACTCCACTAGCACTAAAATATGACCTTTTATATTTATATCCCACCTTAATTTACAGACCATCTCAAGACAAACAGATCAGACACTAAAGACCAAAAACCAGAAGAGTATGGGATGAGATGATGAACATCATACATTTAAATGACAAGAAAAGAGAAAAGACCAAAATGGATGCCAGAAGAAACTTGAAACTTACTCTTGAGTGTAGAGAAGTTAAAACAACTGTAAGAAATGATGAAGTTAAAGAGTTGGACAGAAAATCTTCAAAGGTAGTTCAAGTAGACAAAGTCAAATATTATTCCAGAAGCAAGCATAAATTGCTACAATTTGATGAACTGGACCTTTGCTAATGGCTGCTGTTGCTTAAAATTCCAACTGAAATGGTAGGTTCAAGGATGAAGCTTGTCTCCTCAGCACACTGGGTTGATAGTTATGGGCAATTTAGACATTGGCTGCCAAAAATGGGGGGCTATAAAGTCATGAAGTGTTTAGCTTGTAAGCTTTCATGAGTGTGCTCAGTTTCAGAATGATGGGGGATAAGGTAGAACCCCCACTGAATAGTTTTCCTCTTGTCCAGATGGGTCTGGTGAAAGGGGATGGGGGATGATAGGGACAGGATTTTATGATTCAATTGTGAGTAACTGTTAACAGGACTAAGTGTGAGTGTCACAACTGTAAATGTAGAAGAGTTGTAACTAAAAGGGGGGTGTAGTTAATCTTTCATTTCAGGAACAGGGGAACCTAGGACCATCAAGAGGGAAGAGCATGAGTGGAGCATGAGATCCTAACTAGAAAAGTGGAGACAGCAGAGACTGTGGCAGAGGTGATGCCATAGAGAGATAGAGCAGCTGAGGACTCTAGGACCATGGCCTGAGAAAGGCTGTGTGCCTATCGGCAGGAGGCAGGCTTTCAAAATGTGCCCTTTGGACATTTAAAAGAATATACGTATTTTGTTCTGTATATATTGTTGTTGTTGTTATGTGCCATTGAGTCGGTTCCGACCCATAGCGACCCTGTACAGGGTTTCCAAGGGTGTAAATCTTTACGGGAGTAGAAAGCCTCATCTTTCTCCTGCGGAGCAGCTGGTAGTTTCGAACCGCTGACCTTAAGGTTCGCAGCCTGATTCGTAACCACTACGCTACCAGAGCTCCTTATATATATATATAAAGGGGAATAGAGGTAAATTCTGTTAATTGATGGTGCATGGAGGGGATTTTAATCATTGCAATGAAATGAAGTATGATCTGTTGAATGTAAAACTGATAATCTGCCCGGTAAACCTTCACTTAGTTCACTGTAAACTTCAAAAAAATAAAACAAAACAAAATTAAGCATTATAATGAAATGTACAAAGACCTGGAGTTAGAAAACCAAAAGGGAAGCTCAAGCTCCGCATTTCTCAAGCTGAAAGAACTGAAGAAGAACTCAAGTCTTGAGTTGAAATATTGAATGATTCTATGGGCCAAATACTGAATGATGCAGGAAGCATCAGAAAAAGATGGAATGAATTCAGAATCACTGTACCAAAAAGAATTGGTCACTGTTCGATAAGAAGATGTGGAATGAGGGTATCAAGGCTAATGTCATATGGATTTAAGCTAAAAAGCAGAGAAAACCAGAGGTATGTGTACTGGTGCTTTACTGACTATGCAAAGGCATTTGACTGTGTGGATCATAACAAACTATGGATAACATTGTGAAGAACAGGTGTTCAAAAAGACTTAATGTGCTCATGAGTAAGCTGTACATTGACCAAGAGGTAATTGTTGGAACAGTGTAAGGGTATACTGAATAGCTTTAAATAAAGAAAGGTGTACAACAGGGTTGTATCCTGTCACCATACTTATTCAATCTAAATATTGAGCAATTAATCAAGAAGCTGGAATATATGAAGAAGAATGTGACATGAGGATTGGAAGGAGACTCATTAATAACCTTTGATAAGCAGATGACACAACCTTGCTTGCTGGAAGGGAACAGGACTTAAAATACTTACTGATGAATAACAAAGACTATAGCCTTCAGTATGGATTGTACCTCAATGTAAAGAAAATTAAAATTCTCACAATTGGACCAATAAATAATATGATAAACAGAGAAATGATTGAAGTTGCCAAAGACCTCATTTTGCTTGGGTCCACAATCGACATGCTTGGAAGCAGCAGTCAAGAAGTCAAATAATGTATTATTGCATTACGCAAATCTGCTGCAAAAGACCTCATTAAAGTGTTAAGAGCAAAAATGTCATTTTGAGCACTAAGGTGTGCCTGAATCAAGCCATGGTATGTTCAATCGCTGCATGTGAATAAGGAAATCAGAGAATAATCAATGCATTTGAATTATGGTGTTGCAGAAGTATACTGAAAGTACCATGAAGTTCCAGAAGCACAAACAAATCTGTTTTAGAAGAAATATAGCCAGAATGTTCCTTAAAAGCAAGGCAGATGTCATCTCTCATACTTTGGACGTGTTATCAGGATGGACCGTTCCCTGGAGAAGGACATCATGCTTGGTGAAGTGGAGGGTCTACAAAAAGAAAAAAACTTCCAACAAGATGGATTGATACAGTGGCAACAACAATGGGCTCTAACATAACAACAGTTGTGAGGATAGTGCAGGACTGGGCAATGTTAAGTTCTGTTGTTCAGATGGTCACTATAAGTTAGAATCAGCTTGATGGCACCTAACAATAACAATAGCAATTGATAGTTTGTTTCCCCCAAATTCATCAATAACTTGCTTTCATGCTGTTCGCTGGAATATCTACAGCATTTCCAATTTCACTAAGCCAAAAAGAAGAGTTTATGAAAGCAGTCATTCCATCCACAACCCCATGAGATTCAGAAAGAGGTTCATTTGGCACGAAAACAACTCCATGTAATTTGGAGCTGTGTATTTTCAAAGAGGACGCTATATAAGGACATATAAGGACACTGTGAGACACTATGCTTCTTGTTTCTGTGGAGTGTCAACATAGCTATCTTTTTCTGACAGAGACAACTACTAAGACTGGCAAAAACCAACAACCAACCACACAGTAACAAAAAAAACTAAGACTGAATATTTTTCTGTCTGTATTACTTTCAGCACTGACTCCCCTCAGGGTTTGATTTGCTATTCCCTATTGTGACTTCTGGAGTTCTGGTGTGACGCTGTGGGTTAATGAGCCAGACTGCAAAGCCATTTGAACTGCAAGGTCAGTAGTTCAAGCTCACCAGCTGCTCCTCGGAAACCATATACAGGGTCACTATGGGTCGGAACCGACTCGACGGCACTTAACAACATTGTGACTTCTGGTGTAGATCAGCACTGGATTGTGAGCTACATGGCTGGAAGTTCACCAGCTGCTTCTCAGAAACCCTATACAGGGTCACTATGAGTCAGAACCAACTCAACAGCACTTAACAACAAAAACATTGTTGCACTGTAACTTCAGGTTTTATTTAGTTTTTACCTTAAAATTATTGAGACTGCTGGTGTTTTTAAAAACATTTTATCTATCCATTAAGCAATTTTTATTTTATTTTCATTAATGAATTTTGAATTGTGCCTAAACATGTTGCCTGTGTGATTTTTCCTTGTGTAATTAGTTGTGATTTTCTTTGCGATCTTGTAATAAATTTTTGCTATCAATTCTCCAAGTCTCCTTATATTTATAAGCTTTTATTTTTTTAAGCAATATTATAAATGTTATTATTATTTGTTGTTGTTGTTGTTAAGTGCCGTCGAGTCGGTTCCGACCCATAGCGACCCTGTACAGGGTTTCCGAGGGTGTAAATCTTTACGGGAGTAGAAAGCCTCATCTTTCTCCCGCGGAGCGGCTGGTAGTTTCGAACCGCTGACCTTAAGGTTCGCAGCCCGATTCGTAACCACTACGCTACCAGAGCAAATATCTGTTATTGTTGTTCTTAGGTGCCACAGAGTTAGTTCCCACACATAGAGACCCTATCTGTGTACAACAGAAAGAAGCAGACTGCCCCTCCAAGACTGAAACTCAAAGGGAACACATGAGCAGGTATGTAAGTTTGCTGGCGACCATGTTGGTCTACTGGTAAGTGGAAGAGGGGGAAAGGCAGCAATGAATAAATGGGCTGAGTATGACCATGTTCTATAGACTCCTGTTGACCTGGAGATGAGAGAAAGAAGAGGAAGGGCTGGTTGGCCTAAAGTGTGGTGAGAACTGGGGACTCCTGAGCTCAGCTGCTCCTTAGAAACCCTACACAGGGTCAAGTCACTATGAGTTGGAACCAACTCAAAAGCACTTAAAAACTGTAACATTAGACCAGAAGGTTAAGGAGGTCACCAGAAATCAGGCTGTCTAGACCTTGTAGGCCATTGGGAGGATTTTGTGTCTTCATTCTGAGCAAAACTGGGAACCAATAAAGAGCTCTGAACTGAGGAGTAACAAAATCTGACTTAAGTTTTAATGGGATCACTCTGGCTGCTATGTAGACAACAGATGTATGGGGGCGAGAATGGAAAAAGAAAACCTTGAGGAGGCAGTTGCTAGTGGGTTGGACCACATACTGACAGACAGCAGAGGTGGTGAGAGGCAATTGGATTCTGGTTGTGTTGTGAGCTACTGCCAGACTGGCATGGGGCATGGAAGAATCAGAAGAGCCAGTATTGAAAGTGCTACAGAGGTTTTGGTCAAAGCTGCTGGAAGGATAGAGCTGCATCACTGGAGATGGTAAAGGTTGTAGATGAGCAGGGTTTGGATTGGGGATCAGGGAAAGCATTCTAGGCAGAAGGAAAATTTTTATTCTTTTCTTTTACTTCAAAAAGTGTTACTAAACTAAAAATGTTTTGTTTGTTTTTTTTAAGAATGATTTTCAAATGGGAAAGTGGCAAAAATCAGGTAAGAAGAGGCAGAGGACTTGAAGGAAAAGAAGGTATTAAACAAATATTTTGCTCAGGGGAAAAACATAGATACTGTGTGATGCTAGCTTTGTATTATATTATACAATTTAAATATGCATCTTTAAAATTTACTAGCAGAATAAATACAGAATGCATAACATCTGATGGAAGTAAAATGAAACAAAAACTTATTCCATTAAACAGCACAAAGAGAAAGCAAGCATAGGAAATAAAAAGCTTGGAGTAACTGGCAAGAGTGAGTCAGCACACACTGATAATGGATGTGGCATAAATGCTCCATTTAGAAGACAGAGGTGCTCTATTTGGTCACACCCCTCACCTAAAACAACAGACCTGCTTAAAGCAAAATGACAAAGAAAGATGGAAAATCACAGAAAAATGAAACATAAGAAGGGCTTCAAAAAGTTCATGGGGAAAATTCCATTATCTTTTAATTCAATTCTGAAGTCCCCTCATACCAGGCAAACCAAACCAAAGATGATAGCAAGCATTACAATCTTAGAAATAGAAAACATAAAGTAATAAAGAAAGAAGTATCAAACATCACAAAGAGTGGTATTTCATATCAAATTTATAGTACACTAAGAAAAGGACTTAAAATACTTATTGATGAAGATCAAAGACCACAACCTTCAATATTGGTTGCACCTCAATGTAAAGAAAACAAAAATCCTCACCACTGTATCAGTAAGTAACATAAAGGCAAATGGAGAAAGATTGAAGTTGTCAAAGACTTCATTTTGCTCGGATCAACCATCAACACTCATGGAAGCAGCAGTCAAAAATCAAATGACATATTGCATTAGGTAAATCTGCTGCACAAGACCTCTTTAAAGTGTTCAAGAGCAAAGATGTAAATTTGAGGACTAAGGTTCTCTGACCCAAGCCATGATATTTTCTATAGCCTCTTAAGCATGTAAAAGTTGGACAGTGAATAAGGAAGACCATCGAAGAAGTGATGCATTTGAGTTATGGTGCTGGAAGAGAATATTAAAAGTACCATGGACTGCCAAAAGAACAAAGAAATCTGTGTTGGAAAGAGTACAGTCAGAAGGTTCCTTGGAAGCCAAGATGGCTAGACTTTGTCTTTCATATTTCAAACATATTTTCCGGAGGAACCAGTCCCTAGGGAAGGATATCATGTTTGGTAAAATGTAGGGCTGGAGAGAAAGAGGAAGACCACCAACTAACACGGTGGCAGTAGCAACGGGCTCAAACGTAGCAACAATTTCAAGGTTGGTGCAGGACCAGGAAGTGTTTCTTCCTGTTGTGTATAGGGTCACTATGAATAGGTACCAATTTGATGGCACTGCTGTGAGTTAATGCACCAGACTGCAAAGCTGTTTGAACTGCAAGGTCGGTGGTTCAAGCTCACCAGCTGCTCCTTGGAAACCCTATACAGAGTCGCTATGGGTTGGAACTGACTCGATGGCACTTAACAACAACAACAACAACAACCAAAAACAAAATAAGGGAGAGTACAGTGGCTCTGCAGGATAAGCACCAGACTACAAACCACAAGGTCAGTGGTTTGAACCCACCAGCCATTCCACAAGAGAAAGATGAGGCTTTCTACTCACACAAAGGAAAAAAACTGTATACACACACATACAAACATATGGACCTCACCAGATGAAATACACAAGAATCAAATTGACTACATCTGTGGAAAGAGATGGAGGAAACAGCTCCATATCCTCATCTAAAACAAGTCCAGGGCAGACTGTGGAACAGACTATCAACTGCTCATAAGCAAGTTCAGGCTGAAGATGAAGAAAATTAAAACAAGTCCACAAAAGCCAAAATATGGCCTTCAGCATATCTATCTGAATTTAGAGATCATCTCAAGAGCGGATTTGATGCACTGGACACTAATAACCAAAGACCAGAATAGTTGTGGAATAACATCAAGAACATCATACAGGAAGAAAGCAAAAACTCATTAAGAAGACAAGAAAAAAGAAAAGACTAAAATGGATGTCAGAATAGACTCTGAAACTTGCTCTCTAGTATAGAGATGCTAAAGCAAATGGAAGAAGTTAGGAGGTAGGGAAGCCATCAAGGCAAGCAATCAAGTTCTGTCAGGACAAACCCCCTTCTAAGACTGAAACTCAAAGGGAACACATGAGCAGGCATGTAAGCTTGCTGGTGCCCATGTTGGTCTACTGGTGAGTGGAAGAGGGGGAAAGGCAGCAATGACAAAATGGGCTGAGTTCAATCACGTTCCACGGACTCCCGTGGACCTGGAGATAAGAGGAGAAGAAGAAGGGCTGGTTGGTCCAAAATACGGTGAGACGTGGGGACACCTGAGCCTATGGACAAGGACATAGACACAGAGGTCTAGAGCTTAGAGTGAAGCACCCAGCTGATATGGATAGGGATGGGCAGCTTAGACAATGACTACCTAAAATGAGGGGGCGATAAAGGCACAAAGTGACTGGATTGCAAGGTTTCAAGAGGGAGCTTAGTTTAATAGTGTGTGGGGAAAGAAAGAGTCCCCACTGAATAGTTTTTATCTTGTCTATATGGGTCTGGTTAAAAGAGATGGGGATAAGAAGCTTATGATTCAATAATGAGTAATTATTATCATGACTAATTGTGACTCTCACAATTGTAAAGGTAGAAGTTTTGTAATAAAAGCAAGGGAGTAGTTAATCTTACAGTCCAGAAACAAAGGACCCTCGGATCATCAAGGGAGAAAAGCACAAGTGGAATGAGAGACTTTATCCAGAGAAGCAGCAACACCAGAGATAGAGGCAGAGATGGGGGACATGGGGAAAGGGAGCAGCTGAGAACTCTAGATTTATGGGAAGTGAGGGCCTAAAAGATGGTGGACAGGAGGCCAACTTGCAGAATGCGCCCTTTGGTGGTATAAATTATTATACACGCCTGAGTGTTTTAAAAAAAAAAGCTAACCTGAATAGAGGGAAACACTGGTAATTGATGGTACATGGAGGGGATTACAATCATTGTTAGGAAACAAGTTGTATGATTTGTTGAATGTAAAACTGATGATCTGCCGTGTAAACTTTTACTCAATCCATAATAAAAACCTTAAATTAAAAAAATAAAAATAAATTAGAAGGTAAAAGAACAGACTAGAACAAGGGGGAACCGAATGGTTTAAAATCAGGAAATGTGTGTGCCAGGGTTGTAGTCTTTTACTATATTTATTTAATCTGTATGCTGAGCAAATAACTCGATAAAGTGGATTATATAAAGAAAAACGTGGCATCAAGATTGGAGGAAGACTCATTAACAACCTACGATATGCAGATGATACATCCTTGCTTGCTGGAAGCAAAGCAGACTTAAAATATTTACTGATAAAGATAAAAGACCACAGCCTCAGTACGCTTGCACTTCAATGTAAAGAAAACAAAAATCCTCACCACTGGACCAATAAACAACATCCATATAAATAGAGAAAAGCTTAAACTTAAAGACGTCCACCTTTTTTGCTCCACCATCAACATTTATGGAGGCAAGCAGTCAATAAATCAAATGACATATTACATTAGGCAAATCTGCCTCACAAGACCTCTTTAAAATGTTCAAGAGCAAAGGTGTAAGGTTAAGGACTAAGATGTGCCTGACCCAAACCACAGTACAAGACCAGGCAGTGCTTTCTTCTGTTGTACATAAGGTCACTATGAGTCAGCACTGACTCGACAGCACCTAACAACAACAAATATATACATTATTGTTTTCAGGGGCTGTCATGTTGGTTCCGACTCACAGCAACTCTGCGTAGGGTTTCCAAGGAGCAGCTGGTGGTTTGAACCAGCAAACTTGTGATTAGCAGTCCAGTGCTTATCCTACAATGCCACACCAGGATCCTCTTTCCTGATGGCTTCCCTTATTCACTTGCTACAATTACATGCTCACCATTCTTTATGTATGTGCAAGCTAAATCTCAGACTTTGGATCTTTGCTCCAGTTCTTCCATTTATATGTCAAAAGCCCAAATCCCCTTTCAATCTAGGTGATTCTGACTCATAGCAACTCTACAGAACAGCGCAGAACTATTTATTTCCAAGGCTATAAATCTTTATGTATGTAAACTACCACATCTTTCTTCTGCAGAGAGGTGGGTTTAACTAGCCTTTCGCTTTAACCACTGACCACATGAACCACTGTTCCACTAAGACACTTTATATATGGCTAACTCCTTCAGCTCATTCAAGTCTTCATTCACAGGTCCCACCTGCTAAACCATGCCCACCTTATCAACTAGGACAACAGTTCAAATTACAGCCCGCCCTATGTTACCTATTTTCCTTAGCTTGTTCTGCACCTTTCTTTTTTCCATTTTAAGGAGCAATAGTGACTCTGTAGAATAAACACTGGACTGCTAACCACAAGGTCAGCACTTTGAGCCCAAGGGCTGCTCTGTGGGAGAAAGCTGAGTCTTCCTACTCCCACAAAGATTTACAGCTTCAGAAATCCTACTACATAGGGTTTCTGCGAGTCTAAAGTGGCTCCATGGGATATAACAACAACAACAAGTGGGGCAGTGGGTTAAACTACTTATTGAAAGGTCGGCAGTTCAAACCCATTAGCTGCTCCATGGGAGAAAGATGAGACAGCTTATGTCTGTAAAGATTTACAGCCTTGGGAATCTTATAAAGGAATTATACCCTGTCCGTTGTTGTTGTTGCTGTTGTGAAGTGCCATCAAGTCGGTTCTGACTCATAGCGACCTTACATAGGGTTTCCAATGAGCAGCTGGTGAGTTTGAATCTTGCAGTTCAAACCAATCTTACAGCCCCGTGCTTATACTACAGTGCCACACATAGGGTCCCCCGTGAGTTAGAATTGACTCAATGGCACTGGGTAAACATACTTTAACATAGTATATAGTTTACCTATCTAAAATGCTTTTTGTTTATTGGTTGTCACCTCCACGTACCCACCCAGTTAGAATGTAAGCTCCACAGGTAAGGATGCTTGTCTCTTTTACCAGTGTAAACCAAGTATTTAAACAGTGCCTGACGCATAGCAGGTGCCAGGTAAACATAAAGGGGATTCAAGAAGTTTGCGGAAAACCCCCAGCATCTTTAATTCCATTTTCCTGTGGACTGTTTGAAGCTTCCTCATATTTGTTGACTGATGGATGTGCCAACTGATTTTTGTGTGAATGACTTTAGGTCTCAGCTTAAGTATTACGCCCTCAGAGGGGCCATTTCAATCACATCACTCTGGTTGTTTACATCATAACATTATCTCTATTTCATGTGTTCTTACAGATTTGGTCATTTTTAGTCTGTCCTCCTCCTGCTTCCCAACTTTGCACATATAAAACATCATCTGTCTTGATTACCAAAGTGTCTCTAGTTCCTAGGACATGCTGGGTACACTCAGTAAATGTCTCAGCTGATTAGCTATAGGACCGGTTGGTTTCTTGATTAAGGAAATGAGGAGGCCATGAGTATTCTGAGCCTGCTATGTTGGGGAAGCTTCTCCATGGTTGAAGGTTAATTATTCCTAGAATGAGCCCCAGCATGCCTGACCTGCAGCATCGAATGGATCCAAACAGAGTGTCAATTTGCCTCCTCTGTCTCCTCCATGTTCTTCCTACTACAAGGCATCTATGAGGCCCCTGATCTATTCCAGCAATCTCTATTACAACCGTCTTTAAATGGATGTTTCATCAGGTAGAGGAGCAGGGGGAGTTTCAAAGGACCAAAAAGCAACGCAAAACAAAACCAAAACACCAAACGCACTCATAAGGTTTCCAAGACTAAAAATCTTTACAAGAACAGGCAACCTCATCTTACTCCTGCAGAATGTTTCATGGATTTGAACCTCCAAACTGTGGTAGCAGCTCAACACTTACCTTAAAGTTCAAGTAGGACTCCAGTTTAAAGGGAAACTGTTTGTATATCCTCAATTCCATAGTGTTCTTTTCTAAAACTGCCTGAGAACTTTACTGCCGTCATGATATTATTTCCCCCGCTTTACAATATAAAGTGACACCACTCACATATCTCAAAACTTTACTAAGGTACACTATCCTAAAAGATAAAAAATAGTGGTTTAGGGAAGACTCAAGAGTTTTCTGTCTCTCTCTGACAGAAACATATCAAGTAAACATATCTTGAAAGGTGAGTTTTGCCAGTGTTATTTTTGTTGTTGTCACATGCTGTTGACTCAATTCCCTATGCAACAGCAGAATGAAACCCTGCCTGATCGTGCACCATGCTCACAACTGTTGTTGTGCTTGGGCCCATTCTTGTTGCCACTGTGACAATCGATCGTGTTGAGGGGCTTTCTCTTTTGTGCTTACCCTCCATTTTCCTTCTCCAGGGACTGGTTCATCATGACAACATGTCAAAAGTACAAGAGACAAAGTCTCACCTACCTTGCTTCTAAGGAGCATTCTCACTGTACCTTTTCCAAGACAGATATATTTGTTCTGATAGCAGACCATTGTATTTTTAATATTCTTCTCCAACACCATAACTCAAATACATCAATTCTTCTACAGTCTTCTTTATTTATTGTCCAACTTTCACTGCCTATGAGGTTACTGAAAATATCATGGCTTGTGTCAGGTGCACCTTAGTCCTCAAACGGGCATCTTTGCTCTAGAATACTTATAAGAGGTCTTGTGCAGCAGATTTGTCTAATGCATATGTTGTTTGATTTCTTGACTGCTGCTTCCATGAATGCTGATTGTGGATACAGACAAAATGAAGTATTTGAAAACGTCCATCTTTTCTCCATTTATCTTGATGCTATTTATTGGTTCAGTGGTAAGGACCTTTATTTTCTTTACATTGAGCTATAATCCATACTGAAGCCTATAGTCTTTGATCTTCATCAGTAAGTATTTTAAATCCTTTTCACTTCCAACAACCTACATATCTCAGGTTGCTAATGAGTCTTCCTTCAATCCTGAAGCCACATTGTTCTTCATATAATCCAGTTTCTCAGATTAGTTGCTCAAAATGCACACTGAATAAGCATGGTAAAAGAATAAAATGTGGCATACATCTTTCCAGATTTTAAACTGTTTAGTATCCCCTTGTTCTGCTGCAACAATTGCTTCTTGGTCTAGGTACAGGTTCCTAGACACAATTAAGTGTTCTGGAATATACCCATTTTTCACAATATTATCCAGAGTTTGTTAGGATCCACACAGTCGAATGTCTTTGTACAGTCAATAAAGCACAAGTAAACATCTTTCTGGGATTCTCTGCTTTCAGCCAAGATGCATCTGATGTCAGCAATGATATCCCTAGGTCCACATCCTCTTCTGAATTTGGCTTGGGTTTCTGGCAGCTCCCTGTCAATGTACTTCCAGTACTGGGACATTACATTAGTAATGTATATTACCATAAATGTAACAGCAATGTTTTCCAGAAGTTTCACATTTTTCAATAAATAAGGTCCACATACAAACATTTGTTACTATTTCATGCTTGCTTACTACACTATTGATAAGGTCAGTGATAAAAATCATGTTATAAAATATTTATTCTATATATAATCTTTACCTTATTTCAACTTACAAAGTGTCATTTTTCTATGTTCTGTTAGAAAATGATGAAAAAACGATGCTGCCATTAAAATATGAGAGGGCACATCATTTGTAAACAATCTTTTAGGGAGTACCTAGTGAAAATATTTGAAGACCACTGATGTATAGTTGTTTGGTAAAAAGTGAGTTTAAAATGAACTCTTTGGAATTAGTTCCCTTATATTTTGTAGAAACTCCTTCAAGATGATGACACATAGACAGTATACCCTTCCAGCACTTAATAAAAATATTTCCTACTTTACATTTCATTTAGGATGGAGTAAGGGTGTTGGAAGACTATTCTTAGACACTACAAGTATTGAAAAAATAATCTGCCCTCCAGGGTAAAACTATCGATCAGAACCCTTCCCGGAGCAGTGAGTTTACGTCACTGGGGAGGACCAACTCAGAGAAGGAGACTGAGGATGGCTGCACAATGCAAGGAATGTCATCATGTCACTGAAATTACATATGAGTCACAGTTACACTGCTGCATGTTTTGCTCTGTGTGTATTCTCAACAGCAAAACAAATGTAAAAGAAAAGAAATGATCAGCAGCCCAAAAATCTCACATTGATCTCATAAACACTGTATCTCACACACTGGCAGAAACCATTACTGTGTTTTGCATTCACAGCATTGCATAACAAAAAAGGACAGGAAAGAGAAGCGTGTTTGTGTGTTTGCTCAGTGGGTAGAAACACTTTGCTAGTTTCCTAACCATTAAGCACAGCCATGTGTCAGTCTACCTCTTCTGGGGGCCCTTTTCTTTTTAAAAGGACAGCTCTCCCTGTTTTCAGTGAGCTCTGGTAGCCCGCTGGTTACGAGTAGGACTGCTAACCTGAAGGTCAGCAGTTGGAAACTACCAGCCATTCAGCGGAAGAAAGATGAGGCTTTCTGTACCTGTAAAGATTTATTGTTGTTGTTAAGTGCCATCGAGTTGGTTCTAATCCATAGCGCCCCTGTACTGGGTTTCCGAGAAGCAGCTGGTGAGCTGGAACTGCAGGCCTTGCGGTTCAACTAGACTTTGCAGTCCAGCGCATTAACCAACAATGCCACACCAGGACCTCCATCAGCCGTGGAAATCCTACGCAGGGTAGCTATGAGTCAGAAGCGACTCCATGGTACACCACCACTACCATGTCTGTTTTCAGATAACTGACATTTCCAACCACTGGAAGAAAACAAAGATAGCCCTGGAAAACAAAGATGGTAACTGGAAAACTTCCCAAGGCAAGAAAATATGCTGATTTACCAGCTTGCTATCATTGCTAATGTCTAAAGATACAATCCTCACACACTCATTGCTTCTTCGTTTCATCAGGCCAGAGAAATGGAGGCATCCCTCAGGAACTTTACGTACTTTGCCCAGGCAAACATCTCTGGATGTTTTGACAGAACCACCTTTTATGCCATATTTCGATAATCTGTATCCTCCTCTTTTCATACCAGTAGAGGAGGTATCATCACCGAGGCACTTGTTAGACACTGTTTCATAGCCAAGAAGCAGGCAGCTGCCAGGACTCAAGGTATTAGGGGTAAACAGTGGACTATAGTTTCATTAGCCTAATCTCATATAACAGATGAAAACAGATTTCTAGCAGTCCTGCTAATATGCATTTCTTCAGCGAATTTGGGGGGGGGGGAGGGGGGAGGAGGTCCCTACATTAGTTCGTTGTTCGTTTTGTTTTGCTTTTTTATACAAAGCACTGTGTTCCTTTTCACTGACTGACTAAGCATACTGGGTAGGGGAAAAGGACAGCACAGTAAACTGGTTCTTAGGCACTAGCTCAAAAAAAAAAAAAGGCAAAACGGACTATAAAGCAATGTAAAAGCATCTTACTTAGCAAGTATAATGAAGCATACTGAACACATCCCTTCAAAGTAATTTCTATGTATTATCTAATGACTTTCCATCTCTTATTACTTTACAGTTATTCCACATGTATGTTATGAAAAATAAAATGACTTAGAAATTTTTTTTTTTTTTTTTTGATCCCTCCAATTGACTTCAGTTCAAAGTTGAATTCTGGTATAAGAGAAACCTCAAATGGCTAGATACTAAAGAAACCCAATTTCATCTTCAGAAAGGTACTATAGCTAGGACAAGGAAGGTGCTGTACTTTGAGGATATTTCTCATGCAAAGATAACCGGTAAATCCAACTAAGCTTCTTACAGACCTTGAAACAAAAGCAACTCTAATGTACTCTGGGAGTCCTGGCGTGGCGTTGTAGGGTAAGTATGGGACTGCAAGGTCTTTTTGAACTGCAAGGCCAGAAATTCAAACTCACCAGAGGCTCCTCAGAAACCCTACACAGAGATGCTATGAGTCAGAACCAACTTGATGGTACTTTATGACAGAGCATTCTAGGAAGTCTTAAATGCCGTTTCCATTATGTCATGTCTTTACTCACCACCTTGTTGTTGTTAAGTGCCATTGAGTTGGTTCTGACTCATAGCGGCCCTGTATTGGGTTTCCGAGGAGTGGCTGGTACAACTAGTAGTCTAGTACTTATGCTACAGGGCCACACCAGGAATCCATTAGTGTACTAGTGTTCTTGTTATTGTTAGACTATGCTTAATCCAAAAATGAATAAGATCCACCACCCTTAAACAACATAGATTAGTTCTTGCCACTTTTGTTCAGCAGGTATTATTTATCAGGATCAGGGAGGTTATAACAAGGTCAAGCATGAGTCCGTGGCAGAGCTGGGATAAAATCAGAATCTCTGAGCTCCACATTTGGTTTCTGTTCCTAGTTACATGTTCATCCTCACCCTAACTCCCACCCCTATTCCCTCTCAACCATGAGGTTTTACTTTCCAACTGTTTTGTTTGGTGTGAATTAGAAGGATGACACTGAAACTAAGATGAAACAGCCACATTTCAACACTAGAGAAGGGGTGATAATTCAGAAAGATTTAGAAAGAAACAAAATCTCAGTTGTGTCATCTGCCCAAGGACCTGACCACTGCATTCAGTGGCTGGTCCTGATGAATACACCATGGCTTCAGCAAACATCCAGGACCACATTCCATTGTTTTCCAGAGACCCAGGGACTTTCTGAGTTCCAACCAGATCTCACAGCAGTTGGATACATCAACACTTGCCAAAATATAGAGACAGGAAATATAGAGGAAAGGAAACAAATCCACTGAGATGTAGCTCACCTGCATCTGTCTATACAATTCTAACATCCAGATATTTGGAATCATATCTACAACTAAATGTTTACACTCTCCCTTTGAACTCTGGCCATCATAGCAACAGACTGGAAATATGTCATTGATAGCACTCTCATCAAAACACATTAATCAAGCACTCACATTTCTAAAGATTGATGCATTATGGACCTCTAAATTTAAGGATACATATGGGGTGTGTGTGTGTGTGTGTGTGTGTGTGTGTGTGTGGAGTCCTGGTGTGGCGCTGTAGGATAAGCACTGGACCACAAGGTCAGTGGTTCAAATTCAACAGTTGCTCCTCGGGAACCCTATAGAGGATCACTGTGAGTCAGAACTGATTCAGTGGCATTTAACAACAATATACACACACATACACACACACAGTAGGTACACTGCATGTATGTATATGTAATTTAAGTTCTTTTTTATAGGATGATCTTTAGTTTCCTGTTGTTGGTATAACAAATTACTAAAAATTTAGTGTTAATTATTTTAACTGTAAAGTAACATATTTTCTCATAGTTTTGGAGCTCAGAAGTCCAAACTGGGTCTCACTAGAGTAAAATCAATCTGTCAGCTGGCTGTATTCCTTCAAAAGGTTCTAGAGGAGATTCTGTTTCCTTGCCTTTTCCAACTTGTAGTGACCGCCTGCTTTCCTTGGTTTGTGATCCCTTCTTTCATTTTCAAAGCTAACAACAGTGGGTCAGATCCTCAAGGCACTTCTCTCCAACTCATTCTTCTGCCTCCCTACTCTACTTTTCTCAGGTGATTTGACTGGGCCCACCCAGAAAATTCAGGATAATCTTCCCTCCTGCAGGTTAGTACTCTTGAACATATCTGCAAGTTTCTTTTTGCCATGCAGAGTAAGCTAGCCACAGGTTCTGAGGATTTGCATGTAGACAGCTGGGGTATGGAGCACTATTCTGCCTACCACAGATGGGTTTCTGTTTTGTTTTGTTTATTTTCCATTTCATCTGGAAGCAATTTGGCCCTTCTGTCCCTCAGAATGCCAAACGAGACAGATACCCTGAATTAAGACTTGCTAACAGTTTGCTGGCAAGGTAAAGGAGTTGAAATTGTTTGGATGGCTTTAGATGCTTCATTCCAAAAGGACGCTATGGGCAGATTCAATAAATCGTATTTGTTAAGGTAGGACCAAATACAGTAGATCTTTCTTTTTGCCACTCGCACACAGTCCTGGGCAGATCAACATGCAGGAGGGTTGAGCCTCTTCCATGTAGTGATCCAGGGGCCCAGATTGTCCTGGAGGCTGCCTCTATTCTAAGCAGATCAAAGGAAAAGGACCATGGAAGAAAAAGAAGGTGGGAGGTTTTCAAGGGCAGGCCTCTGCTCACATTCATTGACTGGACGTCAGTCACCCTTAACTGGTAGGGAGGCTAGGAAATACTCTGTGCCCCAGAAGAGTAAACTAATGTTGGTAAACAGCTGACAATAATGCAATAAGCCACTGTGATCTACTCCAGTCATGTCCTAGAACTTAGTATTCTTGTCAACTTTCAGAAGTAACCAATCACTAAAGCATGACATTTTAATCCAGAAAGAATAGTACTTGAAACTAAAGAGAACCATTTCAGAGGCCCAACTTTCCTCTCCTCGCCTTGCTCACAGTTGCTGCCAACATGCAGAGTCCCATCCTCTTGTGACCTTTGCTATCTTGATTACGCTAGAGAAACTGCTGAACAGAGAAAAGATTAACTGCTGGAAGACTCCCCAGAGCAGTCAGAGTTGACACCAATAAGTCCCTTAGTATCTGAGATGCAAGGACACATGACAAATAAAGATATTGTGACCCCCATAGCACTTGTTATAAGGTGCCTGCCAGCTCTTACCCCAAAACAGCAGGATAGGAACTGCAGGGACTAGGAAAGAGATCAAGGATAGGATATTGTGATACAAGTATCTTCATTTGTTCTGCAGATTACATGAAAATAATCTTCAGAATAATTGTGGATGAGAAATGTGCTGGATGGAGTTTTTCTTACTCAGGGGACCTCTAACCAAAGGGAACATTCAGAGGATCCACAAAGACTCATTACCAACAGAAGAATCAAATATCTCTCCACTCCATGAATAACAACAGGAAGCCATCATGGCCAGTCAGCCATTGGACACACACATTAGAGGCCTGGCCCAAACGATCCTTGTGCTCCACTATCATTGAAATGATACCCCACTCTGCACTCACACTGAGACACTCACTACCTGGCCTCAGCCTCAGAGGACCATCATTTAAAGCAGGGACGAAGAACTACATCTCAAATACTTGATGAGCAAAAACTCTTTAGAGGTAAGTTCCAGCTAATAAATACAGAAGGAATGAATAAACTAGAAAGTCACCCTTTTGTATCCCTTTCATGAAATACTAGAACTTGGCAGTGATCATCGATGAACATTAAAACAATTGTGTGAAAAGTCAATAGAGAACTTTATAATGGAGGGATCAAGGCTAAAATCCTTGAACCTCTGATCAATCTTAAAGCCGTTTCAAGTGGGACTGCCCAACTTTATGCAGTTTCAGATGCCACACACATTAAAAGGTTCTTAGCACCACCTATGAAGCATGAATGCCGAAAGATGTAAAGTGTCTAAAGCCAACTGCTACTTTATAGGACAAAATAACATAGTAAACACCATCACAAGGAAAAATCACCCAAATTCATAATGGGAAAATAACACAAAATAAAGGATCACTTTATTAAAGTCACTTTAAAAGTACATCCCCAAATGAAGATTTTATATATATAGAGAAAGAGAATATGTGTCCTGGTGTGGCGCTGTGGGTTAATATGCTGGACTAAACCAAAGCCAATTTGAATCTCCAGGTCAGCAGTTCAAATCCACCAGCTGTTCCTTGGAAACCCTATACAGGGTCGTTATGGGTTGGAACTGACTCTATGGCACTTAATAACTACATACACACACACACACACA
>NW_006408692.1:1104530-1113131 GCF_000296735.1 Chrysochloris asiatica | reverse complement strand
GTAGTTTCGAACCTCTGACCTTAAGGTTCGCAGCCCGATTTGTAGCCACTACGCTACCAGAGCTCCTTATACATACATATATATATATATATATATATATACACACACACATATATGCCCTGGAAGTCCTGGTGGACGCTTTAGGATAAAACACTGGACTGCAAGGTCAGTTTGAACCACAAGGTCGGCGGTTCAAACTCACCAGCTGCTCCTTGGAAATTCTATACAGGGTTGCTATGAATTGGAACTGACTCAATGGCACTTAACAGCAGCAGCAACAACAACAACAACAAGGAGCCCTGGTAGCAAAGTGGACTACAAGTTGGGCTGCTAACCACAGGTCAGCAATTTCAGTCTACCAGTTGTTCTGCGGGAAAAAGATGAGGCTTTCTGGTCCCATAAAGATTTACGCCCTCAGAAACCCTACACAGGGTAGCTATCAGTCGGAACTGACTCAATGGCACACAACCAATATATATATATATATATAACACATGTTGTAACTGGCATAATTAAGATGGGATCCATGTATTACATCTGTTTGAAAGTCGATATGGCATCAGCTTCTTTGAGTCTGGCAAACAACTGTGCAGCTGAAAGGTGGAGGAGAAGGACTATTCTAGAGTGAAAGAGACTTGAGAGACATGGCAAATGAATGCAATGTACAGACCATGCTTAGATCGAAACAAGTATAAAAGAATATCTTTGAGACCACAGGGGAAATTCAATACAGACTGGATGTTGTTGCTGTTATTGTTTGTAAGTGCTGTCAAGTTGGTTCCAACACACAGCAACCCTTAGAAGGTTTCCAAGACTGTAATCTTTGCGTAAGCAGAAAGCTTTGTCCTTCCCCTGAGGAGCAGCTGGTTGGCTCAAACCCCTGGCCTTGTGGTTCACCGTCCTTAGAGAGGCACAGAAATAGACTGAATACCAGATGATACTAAGGATTGTTTTAGGCTGGGTTCTGTAGTGAAGCAAAACCAATGACGTTTATCAGTTTATATCAAGGGGGTGTTTGCACAATTGTAGAGTTGGGTAAGTTCCAAGTCTGTGGGTCAGATGTCAGGATGGAGGCTTATGACTCACATAGTTGCAGGGCTAATGACCCCATGCTCTGCTGGAGAGATGGCAGGCAGACAACTTAGGTAGGTATGGTGGCAGGCTACTGCAGATGCCCAGCATTGGCAAGCAGTAGAGCAGGCCACTGGTTCAAATCCAAAGAACCAGATGTCAGATGACACGACAGAACCAGTATCCAGATACAGAAAGAAAAAAAAAGCAACAAGCTTTGACCCAGTGTCAAATATACTAGAAATAGGTCACATCCCTGAGGAAACTTCCATTCAGTTGATTGGCTGCTCATAACAGACCTCACCATGGGGAATTACCATGATTACCATGTCTTAACTGCCAAACCACTGAAAATCCTGCCCCAGTCAAGTTGACACAACCTTAAGCCATGCATAATCTCTAACTAATGAGAATTATAAAGTCTGTGTGAGCCCAAATATAACTCTGAATATTTCAAGAACAGATTTGATGCATTAGACACTAATAACTGAAGATCGGAAGAGTTGTGGGATGGCATCAAGCACATCATACAGGAAGACAGCAAAAGCTCACTAAGAAGACAGGAAATAAAGAAAAGACAAAAATGGTGTCAGATGACACTTTAAAACTTGCTCCCCAGCATAAAGATATTAAAGCAAATGGAAGAAATGAGGAACTGAAAGAGCTTAACAGGAAATTTAAGAGAGCAATTGGAGAAGATGTGATATTAGAAATCCAAAAGGGAATAATAACACATTTAGTATTTCTCAAGTTGAAAGAAATGAAGAAAAAATTCAAACCTGAACTTTAAATATTGAAGGATTCTATGGACAAAATCCTATATGATATAGAAAGCATCAAAAGAAAATGGAAGTTATATAGAGAGTCAATGTACATAAAAGAAATGGTCAATGTTCAACAATTTCAAGAAGTAGATTATGACCAAGAACCACTGGTATTGAAGGAAGAAATTCAAGGTGCACTGAAGGTGCTGGTGAAAGGCAAGGCTACAGGAATTTATAGAATGCAAATTAAAATCTTTCAACAAACTGATGCAATCCTAGAGGCTCTCCTTCATCTATGCCATGAAATTTGGAAGACAGCTTCCTGGTCAACGGATTGGAAGAGATCTATATTTGTATCCATTCTAAAGAGAGGTAATGCAATAGAATGCAAAAGTCGTTGGACAATATCATTTAATGTCACATGCAAGTATAATTTTTCTGAAGATAATTCACAATTGGCTGCAAGAGTACACTAACAGGCAACTGTGAGAAATTCAAGCCAGATTCAGAAGAGGACAAGGAACTAGGGATATCATTACTGATGTCAGATGGATCTTGACTAAAAGCAAAGAATACCAATAAGGTGTTTGCTTGTGCTTTATTGACTATACAAAGGCTTTTGACTATGTGGATCATAACAAGCTTTGGATAGCATTGTGAAGAATGGGAATTTCAGAACATTTAATTGTGCTCATGAAGAACCTGTACACAGACCAAGAAGCAGTTGTTTAGACAGAACAAGGGGATACTGAATGGCTAAAATCAGGAAAGATACACTCCAGGGTTATATTCTTTCACCATAGTTATTCAATCTGTATACTAAGCAAATAATCTGAGAAGCTGGATCATATGAAGATTAATTTGTCATCAGGATTCAAAGAAGACTCATCAACAACCCTGCATTATGCAGATGACACGACCTTGCTTACTGAAAGTGAAGAAGACAGAAAATACTTACTGATGAAGATCAAAAACCACAGCCTTAAGTATAATTGTACCTCAATGTAAAGAAAACAAAAATCCTCACAACCAATAAATAACATCATGATAAATGAAGAAAATATGGATTTTATCAAATACTTCATATTGCTTGGATCCACAATTAACACTCATGCAATAAGCAGCCAAGAAATCAAACAACACATTCCACTGGGCAAATCTGCTACATGAGACCTCTTTAAAGCATCAGAGAGCAAAGATACCAGTTTGAGGACAAAGGTACACCTGACCAATGCCATAGTCTTTTAAATAGCTTCATATTCATATGAAAGTTGGACTATGAATAAGGCAGTCTGTGAAGAACTGATGCATTTGAGTTGTGGTGCTGGAGACTAATATTAAGGTACCAAAGACTGCCAGAAGAACAAACAAATCTGATTTGGATAAAGTAGAACCAGAATTCTCCTTAGAAGCCAAGATGGCCAGACTTTGCCTCTGATACTTAGGACATGTTATCAAGAGGGAACAGTCCCTAAAAAATGACATCATGCTTGGTAAAATGGTGGGTCAGAGCAAAAGAGGAAGGCCCCAGTGAGACAGATTGGTACAGTCACAGAAGCAACGGGTTCAAGAATAAGAACAATTATGAAGAGGATGCAAGATCAGGCAATGTTTTATTCTGCTGTACATAGGACTGCTATGAGTCAGAACGGACTGAATAGCAAGTAACAACAACATGAAGTCATATTTTTGCCTAATATGGTACAACTAACAAGTGTAAAACACACTAATCACATTTATATACCATATTTTATAAGTGAATAAAACAAAAATATTGATATACACTCAAGGAAAAAATATTCACAACAATTACAATCCTCATTTCTGCAAATGGTCACGTGGTTGTAGCTGGTATTTAGAACTACCTGCTCGGCCTGTTGGTCCAGGGGTATGAGGAACCAAAAGTGGCCAGGGGGACATCTTAAGTTCTAGTTCAATGGGATCACTGTTGTGTCTCCAGGTGGGAGTAGTCCCTCCTTTGGAACTAAGATCTCCAAACTTGAAGAACACAGGGTTGCAGGGACAAGAGACAAAAATTTCACGAGTGTGTCACTAGGTGTAATAGTGAGCGGCACCACTCCCATTCCACCCCTTGGCTCCTCAATCCATGAATCCTGACCATTAGAGAAACAGAACCATATAACTAGATGCCGGTTTAGAGAATATACCACCTCCTGGAAAGCATTTCCCCAGCCCTGCAAGGTATTGCTACCTAGTTGGAATGATAATTGTGTCATTAGATCAGTTCATTGTTCTATCAAGCTAGCTGGGAAACTTGGTAAGATCAGTGAATTCTATGAGCATGGCCCATTTCCACACTCCATTTGCTGTGAAGTGAGTCTCTTGATCTGAGGCAATGCTGTGTGGGATACCACACTGATGGATAAGGCTTCTTTAAGTCCATAAATGGTAGTTTGGGCATAAGCATGATATGCAGATCCACATCCAGAGTACATTACGTTACAAGGCAAACCCATATCCAGAGTAATGTCTATTCCTGTAAGAACAAAACTTCCCACCAGGTTTTAGACTGATATCCACGATATAATACCAGTCTGATTTCCCCTGGTAATCACAATCAATCACAGCACTGAGAGTCAGATATCAGGCTGGAGATTTCTGACTCACGTAGATGCAGGGTTGATGAAGCCAAGGTTGGCAGGTCAGATGGCAAGCTGCTGATAACCCCCAGAATTAGCAGGCAGTAGAGCAGTTCACTGGCTCAAGTCCAAAGAACTGGAGGTCAGATGACAAACCAGATGCTGGATCCAGACCCAGGAAAAACAGCAGGCTGTTTCCGAGTGTGCAATATATTGGAAGCAGGCCGCCCTCTCAAGGAAACTTCCTTCCAATTGAGAGGTTGCTCAGAGCACACTTCATCATGGGGGGTTACAATATCCAAACTGCCAAACCACGAAAAATCCTCAGTCAAGTTGACACCAACTATCACAAGGATTGATATTATTAATGTTATTACATATGATGATGGTAGGACCTGGGAGAAGAAAGTAATTGAGTTTTACAAGGAAAGTTCTTAGGTAAAGCGTAAGGAGAGAGATGATACTTCAATTGAGATTTAATACTTTTAAACTAGATTGTTTGCATTTTTTAACAAAATTCTACTGGCTCCAATAATAAGTTACCTAAAGTCTGGCTAATGCTACTAGAATGGAAAAATAAAACCAAGGCATAGGGTACTGGGGATTGTGGACTCAATTTTGAAATCTCCTTAAAGGCAGGAACTATTGGTCTTTCTATTTCATACACCTTGGCTCTGATTATCTTTCTGCTAGCCATTCAAGACCTATGTAACTGAATATGTTCCTTTTTCTTGATTTTTAAAATTGTTATTGGTACATATTTATGTATTATTATAAAGTTGTACTATATAAAGTACATATGGTTATGATGTTCTCTGTGCAATAAATTTTTAATGAAATGAAGGGCTTACAAACACACCAGGCACACAAAAAGACATCATTAGCAGTTAAATTCCCTATGATAGCGGTGTTAAAACTCTTGTGACAGAATTATACCAGTTACTACCTAGATGTAGCCCAGACTAGAGCTCTCACTGTCCTTTAAAATGCAGGAAAAACAGGCTCAATCATCACTAACTCTGTAGTCTCTCCTTCCACTAAACCCACTGCTACAGAGTCAGTTCCAATTTCTAATGATTGCAAATCTTTTCCAAACACTGCAAAGCTCTTTCTGAGACTGTAGACCACCTCAGCTTTCGCCTGAAGAGCGGCTGGTGGGTTTGAATCATTAAACTTGTGGTTAGCAGCCCAATGCTTAACCCATTACATCACCTTAAAACTCAAAACCCTTCTCAACATTTTGGTGAGATTAGGTTCTCAAGGCTCCTTTACTTCTGGGCTTCTGTTTGCATGGAAGCTGTTTATACCCCACACTTCATTGACTGTGATGTGAATGTATACATCTCCAAGTTCACCCCCTGAAATCCACTCCATGTCAGGTATACACAGTATAGTTGATTTCAAAGAAAATCTTGGAGACCACAAATAACAGTTGGTCATGTTCCTATCCTATCCTTTGGTCACCTAGTGCCCTGCTCCCCCTCCACCCTCTCTTCTCCTCTGTTCTCTCATGGAGCCCCCTCACTCTCTGAGCAACTGATCAGTGCTTCCTCTTGACTCGTGGGAACACCTGTGTCAATACCCAGGTCTTAGGAGCTGACTTTCTTCCTCAAGTACTCATTTAAGGAACTTTCCCCAAGATTTTTTCCTTCATAAAACAAATTTCTATGTCAGATGGTCAAGCATTTATTTTTCCCCACCTCATGAAATTTTTATGTAAGGGGACAGGGCTGACCCCAGTGGAAGCAGCAGTTGTGTCAAGCAGATGCAGCTGCAGCCACAACAGTGGCAGAGGTGGTGGCTAGTACACTACGGGTCTCAGGCTGAGGCTGCTCATGAGCACAAGAGATATGGCAGTACAGTTTTCTGTTGTTGTTAAATGTTGTCAAGTTGATTCTGACTCAGTGACCCTGTATAGGGTTTCTGAGGCTTTAAATCTTCCCTGGAAGCATAAAGCCTCATCTATCTCCCAGAGCAGCTAGAAAGGCTCAAACCGTGGACCTTGTGGTTCACAGACCAGTGCTTATATGGCGTCACCAAGTTTTCCCAAGACAACTTTATGATCTCAGAAAGCCAATGGAGCAGTTGTACTCTGTCTACAGGGTCACTATGAGTCAGTTGACTCAGTGACACTATATTCATACATACATATATTGTTGTTGTGAAGTGCTGTCGAGTTGGTTCCGACCCATAGAGACCCTGTATAGGGTTTCCAAGGAGCAGCTGGGGAGCGTGCAGTTCACACTGCTTTGTAGTCTGGTGCATTAATATAGTACACATATTATTCTAGATACTGGGGATATAAAAGTAATCAAGAAAGACAAAGCAACTGCTCTTATGGAATTTATATGCTAGTGGCAGAAAAATAAGTCCACAAATGCACACCAAAAAATAAACACAAAAACTCCATTGCCATTGAGTTGATTTCAATTCATGACAACCATGTGTTACAGAGCTGAACTGTTCCACGGGGCTTTCTTTGCTGTAATCTTTACAGAAACAGCAGAACACCAGGGATTTCTTCCCTGGCACCATTGGGTGGGTTCAAACCACCGACTTCCAGGTTAGTACTGGAGTGTATACTGTTCATTCTACTAGGGGTTATGACCTAAGTTATGATGGTACTTTAGAGAGGGAGATCATGGAAGGCCTCCCTGGGAAGGTGATTCAAGCTGAGACCGGAATAATGAGAGGAAGTCCGTCTTATAGTGATCTACGTAACAGGGAGAAAGAAGAGTAGCTGCAAAGACCTTGAGATAAGACATACATTAGTCCTGGTGTGGCGCTGTGGGCTAATGCGTCAGACTGTAAACTCGTTTGAACTGCAAGGTCGGTGGTTCAAGCTCACCAGCTGCTCCTTGGAAACCCTATACTGGGTCGCTATGGGTCGGAATTGACTCAATGGCACTTAACAACAACAACAACAACTGAAGAACAGAGGGGTGCAGTATGACTGTAGTTGTGAGTCACGGGGAGAGCTATAGGAGATAAAACACAGGTATAGGCAAGAGTCAGATCATGAAGGAGTTTGGGTTTCCTCCTAAGTACAATGGGAAGCCAATGGAAGATTTTAGAAAGGGAGTGACATTTCTATTTTAAAGGCCATGCTAATTGCTATTTCCCAGGGGCTAAATGAAAGCAAGCATAGATACAGAGAGGCAGGCTAGGAGGCCATAATGGAAGTCATGTGAGAGATTACAGAAGCTTGGACTGGGGTAGTAGCAGAGGAGGTGAGAAGTGTACCATATCTCTATGCAAATAAATACATTTTTCACAAATTACACAAGTACCATTCCTCCTTATTCTATATTATAAGCTTGCTATGCTGCACATTATATAAGGGGCTTCAAAAAGTTCATGGAAACTGCAATGAAAAGATAATGGCATTTTTCCATTAAGTTTTTGAAGCCTCATCATATGTGTAGACACTTTATTTAAATGGAATTGTTATTTGCAAAATATAGAGTTAGGGGATTTGAGTAAATGCTGAAGGTATTATAACAGATCACACTGATAGATTAAATGTTAGGATGAGGAGAACAAAGCAATCAAGAGTGGCCCTTAGGAGTTTAGTTTCAGCGTGTGCGGGGGGAAGGGAGAATCCCCACTGAATAGTTTTCATCTTGTCTAGATGGCCCTGGTGAAAAGAGATAGAGATAAGAGTCTTATGATTCAATAGTGAGTAATTGTTATAATGACTAATTGTGACTGTCACAACTGTAAAGGAAGAAGTTTTGTAACATAAAGTGGGGGGAGAGTAGTTAATCTTATATTCCAGGAACAGAAGACACACTAGGATCATCAAGGGAGAGGAGCACAAGCAGAATATGTCAAGTTGAGAGAAGCAGTGACACCAAAGATGGAGACAGAGATGAGGACATGGAGAGAGAGAGCAGCTGAGGACTCTAGACTCATGGAAAGAGAAAGACTGTGATTGTGGACAGGAAGCAGGCTTGCAGAATGTGCCCTTTGGTTGTTTAAATGATTATATATTCCTGAGTGTTTTTGTATACCTCAACAAAAAAAAAACCCCAACAACAACACCAAAGGAGAACAAGCAAGATGGTGGATCGGGTGGAAGTGCAGTGAGGAGCTCCATCAGCAAGAGCACAGAATACCGAACCAAGCAGGCTCAGGGGATGGTCCCAGAACTCTGAACCACATAT
>NW_006408692.1:1087778-1102060 GCF_000296735.1 Chrysochloris asiatica | reverse complement strand
CCTCTAAGACTGAAACTCAAAGGGAACACACAAACAAGCATGTAAGCTTCCTGGGGACCACATTGGTCTACTGGTGACTGGAAGAGGGGGAAAGGCATCAATGAAGAAATGGGCTGAGTTCAACCACAGTCCATTGACTTCCATTGACCTGGAGATGAGAGAGAGAAGAGGAAGGGCTGGTCAGTCCAAAGCGTGGTGAGACCTGAGGACACTTGAGCCCATGGACAAGGACATAGCCACAGAGGGCTAGACTGAGAGTGAAGCATCCAGCTGATATGAAGTGCGGGGAGATGCACAAGAACACCCAAACTTGCAGACAGTTCCCATTTAACCTCGTCTCGATGGCTTGATAATGAGAACTTGACTAGAGGAAGATTACCAAAAAAAAAAAAAAATTTTATAAAGGAAACAAGGGTAAATTGCTACAATCTGAGGAATCTGACCTATACTCATGGAGGTAGTAACTCTAAATACCAACAGAGAGGGAAGGAGTCTTCATTATAAGTATCAGTGCTATCCCCTGTGTACACAGGGTAGATAGGAATAGATGACTTAGACAGTGGCTACCTAAAATGAGGGGATGATAAAAGCATGAAGTGCTGGCTTACAAGGAAGGTTTCAAGAGGGAGTTTGGTTTAAGAGTATGGGGGGAAGAAAGAGTCCCCACTGTATAGTTTTTATCTTGTCTAGATGGGTCTGGTGAAGAGACGGGGATAAGATTCATATGATTCAATAGTGAATAATTGTTATCATGACTAATTGTGACTGTCACAATTGTAAAGGTAGAAGTTTTATAACAAAAACAGGCGAGTGGTTAATCTTACAGTCCAGTAACAGAGGACCCTAGGACCATCAAGGGAGAAGAGCACAAGCAGAATGCGGGACCTTATCCAGAGAAGCAGTGAGGACACCAGAGAGGGAGGCAGAGATGGGGACATGGAGAGGGGGAGCGGCTGAGGAATCCAGATTCATGGGAAGTGAGGGACTAAGAGCTGGTAGCCAAGAGACTGACTTGCAGAATCTGTCCTTTGGATGTATAAATTATTCTATATGCCTGGCTTTTGTTTTGTTTTTTTTAAAAGGTTAAGTGGATAAAAGAAATACTGTTAACTGATGGTACATGGAGGGGCTTATAACCATTGTAATGAAACAAGGTGTATAATTTGTTTAATGTAAAACTGATGAGCTTCTCTGTAAACTTTCACTCAATCCAGCATAAAAACCTTAAATAATTAATTTTTAAAAAATCAAACTAGCAGAAGTTGTTGTTGTTGTTGTTGTTGTTGTTGTTAAGTGCCGTTGAGCAGAAGTAGGAAACATTCCTAAGTTTTACTCCCCTCTCTGGCCCTATCAATCTGTTGTCAACTTCGGGCATCTGCTTTCATGAGTGTATATTTTTTGGGCCCCTTTGAGCTCTGGTAGTGTAGTGGTTATGAATAGGGCTGTGAACCTTAAGGTCAACAATTCAAAACTACCAGCCACTCCACGGGAGAAAGATGAGGATTTCTGCTCCCATGAAGAGTTACAGCCTCAGAAACCCTGTACAGGGTCGCTCTGGGTCAGAACTGACTCTACGGTACTTAACAACAACAACAAATACCACGTCACTTTTATCTCTTATGGGTTTATTTAACTATACCATTGGTGAATGCTTAGGCTTTTCAGTTGGGTTTTTGTATGTTTGTGTAATAAGAGAACATGATCTATAGCAAACATCTTTTCACATATATTTTTTTGCACAAAAACAAAACAAAGGGAATAGAAGCAAATACTGTGGAATCATGATGCATGGGGGAGACTGTAATCATTGCAATGAAATGAGTATAAAACTGGATGCTGTCCCATGTAAACTATCACTCAATTCACAATAAAACTTTAAAAAAAAAAAAAGTTCAGAAGGGTTGAGGTGTGTTGAATGAAAACAAAAATCACAGGAAGGAAATGGGATATTGTTAAATGGAGTGGATTGTAATTCACTGAAATGAAATTAAGTGTATGAATTTTCTGTATGTAAAACTCATGATCTGCTCTGTAAACTTTCAATTTACAATAAATAGTAAAAAACAAAACTACAAAGAGTGGTCCTTAGGTTTTTGGGCAAAGTAGTTAGGTAGATAAATGGTGCCATTTACTGAGGTAAGGATAATTTGGAGATATGGATCTGATGGAAAAAGCATGGATAAGATTAATAGTTCTGATTTGGAGACATTAAACTTAAGATGTCTCTCAGACATTCAAATCTGGAAGTCAGGGTTAGAGATGCAAGACAACAACAGGTGGTTCCTTAGAGATGTAAGATATTAGTGGATGTAAGCTAGCTACAGGAGCCAATGAGATGACCAAAAGAAAGAGTACGGGGAGTTCAAGGATAAAACACTGAGACCTTCTAACACTCAGAGGTCAAGGGAAGGAAAAGCAACCAATAAGATGTAGAAAAAAACAAAGAAGTGTGGGTTGATATCGGCCAAGAAAAGAAAATGTTCCAACAAAGAAAAAGTGATTATTTCTAATTTCAATGAAAGTCAAGTAACATGAGAATTAACTACCAGACATGACAAGATGGGGTCACTGGTGGCCTTGGCAAAGGTACTTTCAGTGGACTGATGAGGATGAAAGCCCAAGTGAAATGGGTTGAACGGACTAGAGGATACGGAGTGGAATGAGGCATAGAGGGAGTTCTTTTTCTAGAAGTCCAGTGCTATGAGGACAGAGAAATGAAGTCAGTAGAAGAGGAGTCAAAGAAGGTTAGGGTTTGGGATTTTCACTTTTTTGTTTTTAATTTTCAAAGATACAGAAAAGCAAAGCAAAGACTCAAACGAATTGCTCTGTATCACACAGCTCTGGCAATAGCCACTCGTCATCATACTTGTTTCATCTATTACTGCTCTTATTCCCAATGCCTACCCATAGACTTCTTTTTAACCCTCATAGGATAAGGGTTAAATATTCTTATCCAGGTCAACAGTTCAAGACAACCAGCCACTCCATGGGAGAAAGATGAGGTTTTCTGTTCCTGCAAAGAGTCGGAACTGATCCCACAGCACTTAACAACAACACAACATCATTTCAAGAAAAGGTTGTTTTTCTTCTGGTTTGTTATAAGTAAGAAATACATTTTGTGTGCATAGGAAAATAGAAAAATCTGATATGCGCATGCAGTGCTTTTACTGGGGAAAAAACAAAACGGCTTTAATAGATAGATTTCAGTAAAATATATAAATATTATTCCTCCTTTAATGCAAGGACTTTCAAACCCATCCCCACAGCCTACAGGTTATAGGGACTTCCAGGTGAGCTTCCAACGGTTGGCAAAATACCAGCCCTCCCATTCATTCCAAAGGGCAGAAGAAATCCAAGTTCATGGTCTTCTGTTGGCCATTTTTGTTTGCTTTTCTGCAAACTGACTAACTCACTTAGTAAGTTATTTATAGTTAATCCATTCAATAACACCACATAAATTAAAATAAATTGACTATCAGAATATGTCCTTGATTTCCTCAGCTCATGGTGCCCTCAGTGTCTCAGAAATTTTTTCATGGCTCCACTAGACCCAAATTATCTAACAGTTCTATTTATTAAGTAGTTAGGCCCCAACAACGTAAGCTATTAGTAGTCGTTTGAATGAAATTGTGTGTTGTTGTTGTTGTTAAGGGCTGTCAAGTTGGTTCTGACTCATAGTAACCCTGTACAGGGTTTCTGAGGAGCGGCTGGTAAGTTTGAACCACCAACCTTACAGTTCAAATGGACTTTGCAGTCCACTGCTTATCCTACAGTACCATACCAGGACTCCTGAAATAATATATGGAATATACAATATTATTTTTATTTCATTATTTGACAGCCATGATAATTTTTGAAAGGGATGCAGGTACATGTTGAATACTGTATAGTTTCTAAAACTTTGGAAGCAGATTGGACACTGCCACCCTCGTTTCCTATTCCACATGGATTTTCAGGGGCATGTGACTTTTATCACAGTAACCACAAATAACTTAGCTTCACAAATATATAATGTCATCAAAAAAATGTAATGAATTTATTCACTAAACCATGAACATGGTTTCAACATTAGGTTGCATTACATTCTAAATTCATATGGTATTTGAGAAATTCATATGCATGTGAATTTACATTCTAAAATTCATATGGTATTTGAGAAATTTTATGTATTTTCCTACATAATATAAAATATCCCACAGCAACCCCTGTGACATCATTGTGGCTTCCGGGGCATAGTTTGGGAATTTAGGGCTTATACTATGGGTATGCACAATAAAACCACATCCTAAGAAAATAGAAAGAGGAAAGAACTATGAAAATAAGCTAATGGGATTTTTAATCTCAGGGTTAGCTTCCAGAAAAGGCTCTACAGTGTCCTAAATATCTTCAATTTTTCACTTAGCTTTGTTTCTGTCTAAATTGTCAGTAATTATAGATTCTGATAAGAATGTCTTTTAAAAAACAGAAATACTTCTGAGACTCTTAAGATGTTACCAGTCATACACAAGTTATTGTGAATTACTTTAGATCATTTTTCTCCTCACACACTGCTGTGTATACAAAGTCTTCAAGAAATAATTCATTCTTGGAAAACAGCACATTTTAGGGGAGAACCTGCCTCATATTACAGTAAATGACTCAGGGGAAAATAAAAGTGCCAGGCACCTGAAGATCTTAGAAAAGTTTAGAGGTATGAAATGATTACAGAAGGGGCAGCATGAAGATGTTGAAGATACTGCTTCATCTATTTCATAATGTATGTATCCATCACCCTGAAATGTTTCTACCTGTGCCTTTCTCATCCCTCCTCCTTCTTCTTCCCATATCCTCATCCCACTGGGCAACCACTCATCTACTTCAATATTAAGCAACACAATTTAAAAATTATATATATTGCTGTGTGCTGTTGAGTCAGTTCTGACTCATATTGACACTGTAGAGGGTTTCCAAGGAGCAGCTGGTGAATTAGAACCACCAACCTTGCAGTTCAAACCAACCTTGCGGGCGAGTGCTTATTCTATGGCACCACACCAAGATATAAATACATCAAATAAAAAACTAAAATCTGTACTTAAAAATGTTGTTTTTGCACATGCTCCTTAGACATTCCCTATAACTTCTGGGTCAACCACTTACCTAGTATTCGATCTCTAAAATGAAAAATTACTTTATTTGCAGCCAGTACTGACTCTTCTTGCTCACTGCTCTCCCGTTTAGCTTGCTATATTAAGTCCACACACACAGCCAGCTCGAGGAAGGTAGCGCAACCACAAACAAACCTTGCAATGATACCTCCAGCTTCCCAGTTAACCCTCTAGAGATTACCTAGTTATACTCATAAAATAAATGGCTGCATCAAACACTTTTTAGCCTCTGCTCAGGAAAAATGCAGACCCAGCCTCTCAGGGGAAAACTGAGGCAACGCTGGGAAATAAAGAGAGTCTGTCAACAGCCAAGCTCCTAGGTGGCACAAATGGCTTGAGTACTAGCTGAAAGATTAAGCAGGTAAGAGAACAAACTGCAAAAAACAAGGCTTTAGCATCTGCTTCTGAAAGGTGGTGTTTGTTATTGTTAAAAGTCAATTCCAACTCATAGTGACCCACTATAAGGTTTCTGGGTTTTAAAATTTTTATGGGAGGAAAGAGCCTCCTCACCTTTCTTCTGTGGAGCACTTGGTGGTCTTGAACCACTGATCTTGTGGTTTGCAGTCCAGTGCTTATCTGATAGAACCATCGTGTTCCCACTGAAAGGCTACATACAGCTTTGAAAATTCTAGGTAACATGGTTCTACTCTGCAATACATGGGGTTACCATGAGTTGGCATCAGCCTGAGGGCAAATGGTTTGGATTTGTCAGTTGACACAAGAACTAGAAAAGAGAAAGTACAGGTGGACGGGGTGGGGGGTGGGGGAAATGAGTGAAACACCACCCACAGTCTCTGACCTGGAAGTGCTTGACTATTAAAGCTAAGATACACAAATAGCCGACACAGGGAAGAAGAGCTCAGGCAGAGCTAAGGGAGCTCCGTCTTGTGAAACCAAGTGCTACAAAAGTCCAGAGGAAAGAGACTCATTCTTTCAGGGAAGCCCAGGCTTCATTATCTTAAAGATGAGGATAACAATGAATAACTTCCAAAGCACCCTAAGTGCTTTCACATATCCTGTCTCCTGTGATTCCCAACAGCAATGCTGTGAGTCAAAGTGCTATTAGAGTCCCTTGGGAGGTGAGAAAATTGAGGCTTGGATTTGAGGTCAAGTGTCTATAAAGGGATGTCACAGCTTGAACTGCAAAGCACATCTTCTGATTGCAACATCATTGCTATTTCTACTACACACAGCATGCTCAGGAGGAGGATGAGATGTGGCAACAAGCTCCCCCTCTAAAATCAAGAACACCATTCTAAAAAGGGCTCAAGAGATGCGTTTGTTTAGAAGGTGGTCTGAACTTCTTGGACCTTGGGAGACCACATACACTACAAACATGTGCCATGAGAGAGACATGTTTCCTCAAGAGAATACCCACAGTCTGTACACACATTCCTAACGATCATAAGATGAATCCGATTTCAAATACAGTTGGGAGACTTACCACTTCATGGAACTCTGAATAACCCTTCAAGGAAAGAATTTGATGAGTATAATTGCATTCAAGTTACTTGTTAAGTAAGTTTATATTTCACTTCACTGAGGTGAAATATGCTCATATCATCAGTGTCAGCATTACTACAAGTAGCTAGCATATTTGTTGTTGTGACGAGCCATCGAGTCGATTCTGACCCATAGCGACCCTGTATAGGTTTCCAAGGAGCAGCTGGTGAACTTGAACTGCCGACCTTGCAGTTCAAATGGCTTTACAGTCTGGCCATTAACCTACAGCACCACAAAATGAATGAATAAGGTCAACAAGTCACACTACAGAATGATTTAATTCTAATATTAAACACTAATGGAAAATTTATTTTTGTCCTTAAGTAATTACAGAATAATCATGTTCAGCATGTGATCATTCTTTCTACTTTAGATAACTTTAAAGAACTTGGCATAAACATGCATTTATTTATTTATGCTAAAATCTTCTGATGAAACAACCCAGATGTCTATCAACAGATGAATGAATAAACAAAATGTGGTTTATATACACAATGGATTCTCATTCAGACATAAAAATAAATGAAATTCTGATATATGTAATGGCATGAATGAACCTTGAGAACATGCTGAGAGAAATAAGTCAGGCACAAAAGGACAAATATTGCATGGTCCTATTTATATGAAATAAATATCTAGACTAGGCAAATGCCTATGCCAATGCAATGGCTACCAGGAACAGGTGGGAGGGAGAAAGGGGTGTTATGATGCTGCGGGATGATGCTCTGGACTGCAAGGTCAGTTGGAACTGCAAGGTCAATGGTTCAAAACCACTAATTGCTCCTTGGAAATGTTAAACAGCATCACTGTGAATCAGAACTGAGTAGAGGGTACTTAACAAGAACAATGTTGATGAAGGGGCACTATGTTTCTATTAAGGATGAAAAAAATCTAGAAACAGATAGCAGTGATGGTTATACAAATGGTGAACACAATTAATGTCACTGAATGGCAAAAATGACTAACATGGCAAATGATTTGTTACATATATTTTACAACAATAAAATTAGCTTGATGGAATGTTATAACACTTAAAAGAAGAGGGGAAAAACTTGAATGTGTTAAAAGGTAAAGCTATTTTAACAGATATCCCCTAATATGTACAGATGAACACTAGTGGAAATCTACTCACATGATCCAGGGACACTGATTTTCAGTAAAAAAAAAAAAAAAAAAATCTAAGAATGCTTCTTTTGGAACTACTTTTAGCTCTATGATCACTTTATGTGACATACAAGAACACCTTTGATATTACCATGGGGTCTTGGTTAATTTTTAACCAAAAATTAGTCTAGTTAATTTGATTAGCTTCTATGTGTCAAATTTGGTGGCGAACATCTTGGGACCAATCCCCCAAATCAAATCTATGTTCTAAGAATCAATACTAACATTGTAAAAAACTTTTGGAAAAATGTGCCAAGGCCTCTAAAAGTAAACCTCACAGAGACATTTCAAAGATGTCTTAAACAACAGCAGCATGACTTGAAAGAGGTGTGTGGTCTCTCAAGGTGAACTCATACACAATTGTGCACAACCTATTATCCCACGCTGTAGATATTGATCCCACTATGCCTTGGTCAGCTTTATACTACTCTGCTGGCATAATACTTGGTCATGTATCAAATGCTTTTCAAAACATATTTCCCTAATATTCAAACCATGTAAATTAACATCAGTCACAGCAGGGCCTGAATTCACTAAACTTTTTCCCTTAAGGGGAAATACCATATTGTGCTTTTCTTATTGTCAAAGGTGGTCACTAGTGCTTAGAAACTCCATTATCAAGAGAGTAATTAATAGATTGACTTGGTTTTACTGCCTTCTATATTCATGGGCACAAAAAATATATATTCTTCCAAAAGGATCAGTATTTCATTTCTTAAAGATAAAATCATTTTAAACATCTGAAAGTAAGTTGGAGAGATTTTCAAATCTATGAAGAAGCACTGTTATCACCCATACTTTTCTAAATTTTGAGCAACTATAGAAAGACAGACTTCTAGATAGGAGGGTCTTGGCAGGAACATGTCCATTAAGACAAAAATTAAAAAAAAAAAAAAACAGTGCAGATCTACTTCCAGAGCAAAGCTAGTAGAATTAGCATTTAAGATGTGTTCACTAAGTATTAAGTGTCATGCAACAGGAAATCTTAACGAAATCCTATTAAAACAGATCTCATTTCTATAGATAAAAAAAGAGTCATTGAGAAGTCAAATGAAGATGTACAAGTGTATATATTTATTAGGAGACAAAGCTAAAAATACAAACTCAGGTCTGCCAGATTCTAGTCTGACCTCTTATGTCTAAAAACTTGGGGTCTAAAGCAGAAGGTCACCAGACAACCATATGTGACCTATAAGAATGATTTGATAACAATGAAATGAGTTGTCAATATTAAAACAAATGAGTTGTCAATATTTAAAAAAAAAAAAAAAATGTGGATTTGTACCTTCTTAGCCACCGTCCTCCTCCACATCAAACTCTCCTCACTTGTCTACACAGGCCAGACAGATCATGCATGAGTCTAAGATACCCTCCCCCCTATCCTTGGTGCTTTGCCAAGACATTTTTAAGGCAAAAACCAAAACTAGCGCTCTTTTACCAAGAGAATCATATCATTTTTTAAGTAAGACATATTATTGAGAACAAATGACATTCCCTTACTTTATAGATGCCGACTGTAATGCCAAGGAGCTGAGTGGCTTGTCCACGGTCACTAGCTACAAGACTAGATCCCAAGTGCTCTTACTCTCACCTGCTTTGCTACAATGGGTATCCTGTTGTATGTAGGAGTTAATGACCCAGGAAATAGTCATCATGTCCTCCAAAATCCCCTTTAAAATTTCAACCATGAGTTTGCATTTCTAATACACATGGGTAGCACTGTCGAGACAAAAGGTGTTTTGCAAAAGATCTACCATGAACAAATCCCTCACCATGACCTCCAGTCTCCTGTTCCAACAGGAGTCACAGGCAGCAGCTGTGGTTGAATAGGACAAAAAAAAAAAAAAAAGGAAAAGAGGAGAACCACATGATGGATCTTTGACTTCAGGAAGTCAAAGGCCAAGGGATCAGGAAGAGCAGGGGAATGAACACCAGCAGTGACTCATAGAACTGATGGAGCTAATTACCACGCGACATCTACTACCCTCTGGAGGCGGCATGATTTTTATTTTCATTTCTGATGTTAGTCAGAGGAAAATCAGTTTGAGTCATTTTAAATTATTATGTAAATACTAAAGTCATTCCTATCATACAACTTGGCAAAAAAAATCCCCTCCTGACTCCCTAAAGTATAAAGTTTATCAAATTTAAATTTTACTTATTTTTTCAAATTTAAGCTTTAAAACTTCCTTTCCAGACCAGGAAAAGACACCAACGAAATAGCCTGCCAATTACATGTTATTTTTAGAGGTGTCTGTAGCATAGACATTGCCAAATATAGTTCCTATGCGGGGGAGGGAGGAGATACCATGCTGTATTTATTCCAATGTTTCTATATGTGACTAGAGCCAGAATGGCATTTGTCATAATGTTATTTAGAAGAAAGTACAATACATTAACAATAACTTGCATCTAAAGAAGGACTCCTGGTGTGGCGTTATAGGATAAGCACTGAACTGAACAACAATGTCAGCGGTTCAAACCCACTTGCTGATCCTTAGAAACCCTACACAGGGTCGCTATGAGTTGGAATTGACTTGACAGCACTTAACAACAACAAAGATGCTTTAGGATTTCAGAGTCAGCTGGCTCTAGGCTTTCATAATAAGTTGAAAAGAAACAAATACCTCCTTAATTAAGCAGGACAGATTTTTTTTATTTACACCAGAACGGTATTTTTCTGCCATTTGCTTTTATTTGATTTCTGACCTAATTTCTTCCTGGACTTGCTACCTCCCCTCTTATTCATATATGAAAGTCTTAAATAAATAACCATTCTTAAGTTCTTTAGCTGATTTACAAGGTAGACAAGCCAACTGAGTTTCCCACTGGGCAATAAATCACTCTAGGACTCTGTGTTCTAAGATTAGCTCTGCCAGGGATTTGCCATGTGTACTTTATCAACCTCTTCATCTCTTTCTGCCTGGGCTCCAGACATCTGTCAAACTGCAAAGTGGAGCTTTGGCACATAACTAACACTTTTAAGGTGCTCTGAGATCACACACAAAAGGACAAGTTGTGGCACTTGGGGATGACCAATGTCACTCAGTTCCAGTACTGCAGTGTGGCTGCACAATGGTTAAAGAGCAAGGCTCTGAGGTCAGGATGTCTGGGTTCAATTCTGCTTCTTAGTACCAGTGTGAACTTGGGCAAGTTACTTACCCTCACTTTGCTTTAGCCCTGCCAACTATAAAAGGGGATTGAGAGGGTTCAGTGTGATTATGCACAGTACCTGGCATTCAGTAGGGCTCAGCCAATGTTACTGATGTTTCTTACTCTTCCATTTCTGATGCCCTTGAGGGCCTGTCTTGGGTGTGACTACCCTAAAACTGTGCCATTCAGTTTGACCTTATTTAGTGCCTTCACTGTCGAAGGAAACAGCAATATCAGATCCATCAGTATAATTTCCCACGAGTCCAGCCAGACATCTGTCGGGCACAAATCATGTGAGACCAGCCAGCAACTACTGCACTGCAGGTATGTTGGAAAGTCAAGTAAATCTTGTAAAGCAGAAAGGTATGATTCACACACACCCTGCAGCAGGAACGTAGTGATGTGGCGTGCCATTGGTCCCTGACTAATGACTGCCGTTCCTTACATCTAGAGCCTCGCACATGACAGATGACAGTGACAAGCCTGCACATGCCCACGGGCACACCCAGGTTTTCACAAAAGTCAAAAGAATTTTGTGAGGAAAGTAAAGCAAACTGTGCTGTAGGGGAAGTTCAGGATTTCATTTGCTTGTTTGTTTTGGCGCTTTTAAAGGATTGCTTTATTGTGATCGTCCTAAAGGCATTTCACACACGAGAAATGAAATCACCATTTTCCTCAGGCCTCCAATTCTGGTAGGAAGAGCATCAAATATATACTGGGGAAGAACAAGCATAAATAAACCTTATTTCATGGCTTAAATTTATAATCTACAGAGCTTCACTCTTTGAGGCATATGGAAAGAGCTGCCACCCATGTATTTCACTCTGCACTGCTTTGCCTTTGTTACTACTGTTTGTTTCATCCCCTCTGTCTTTCTCACATACAAGGAACAGAGACACAAGTCCATTTGTTTATCCTATTTACTCATTGCTTAAAATTTATCCAGAGACAAGATTAAAACTAAAAGCTCAGAAAATATAATAATCCAAGGACTATTTCTGGGAAACAACACAAAATAATGCTTACGAGCTCAAATTCTGATGACAAGCAGACTTGGGTTTGTGGGCAAGAAATTTAACTCCTTATAACTTTGGTGTCCTCATCTTTAAAATGAGAATGATAATATCTATTTTTCTGGGTTGGAGCACCAAAGAGTGCCTGGTACAAAAATGTAGCTCAGGAAGTGAGTTCTGAAGACATGGGAGGGAGGGAGAGTAAAAAGAGAGAACAAGCTACCATAGCAGTGACTTTATTATTCAAATGTTGTTGTTGTTTAGTGCTATTGAGTTGGTTCAACTCATAGCAACACTTTATAGAGTTTCAGAGATATAGCTGGTGGGTTTGAATGACCAACCTTGTAGTCAGCAGTCTAGTGCTTATCCTATAGCACCACATCAGGGCTCCATTTTATACAAACAGAGGCTGTATATGATACAAATTCTTAATCATACAAATAGTAGTTAGAAGCCAGGCCTCTTGCTGACATATTGCCTCTAAGTAACACAACTTGATTTCTGGAAATTTTCTATATACAGCAAAGTAGAGAGAAATGTATAAAGAATCTCATGTACCAATCTGAAGCTTCAACAATTATTACATTCTAATTTCATCCAGTTCCCTATACATACTTTTTATTCTTTTGAAGGAATGTTTTTAAAGAAAACCTCAAGTATTTACTCATTCATTAGTAAACACTACTAATAGATAAACACTTAGAAAAAAAAAAAAGTAAGTACAAAACTTTTAACAGACTCAATAAAATTATCAGCAATTCCTTAACATTAATAAATGAAATACAAGAGTAAGTCAAAAGTATTGTTGCTAGGATTCCAATTCATACATGCATGGGTTTATTCCAAACACCATGTTTTTAAACATGTCTCTGTAATCAATAACTGGTCGCAGACAAGTTCTCTCAGTAATATACTTGGTTTACTCTTGTTAGGGTACCTTCCAAAACAAGGAACCTTTTTGTGCCATGGAACAAAACGATTTTGAGGTCAGAGTTGATAATAAAACTTTTAGCAAAACTCAGGTGAACAATTTCCAAAATCACTGAAGCTTTGCAACAAGTTTATGGGAATGATGTCCCACATGCTTTAATTGGACATCATTCTCTAGATCATATTGGTAAATCCAAGACTCATCCCTAGTTTGCATTTGTTCCATAAAATCTCATTTGCTTTGACATTGCTTTAAAAACTGATGAACATCCAGTTCTTTAAGCGAGGTGATGTTTACACAGTACTGTGGCACCCATCAAGCTGAACCATAAGAGATCCCAACTTCAGTAGGTGTCACATCAGTGTTAAGTCTGTGGTCTTCTGCCACCTGTTTCTAGAGTTCAGCCACAGTTTCATTTGTCTCATTTTACAGTCTTCCCTCTCTTGGCTCATCTCTGAGGTCTTCCCAGCCTTCCTTAAAACACTTGTTCCATCTAGAAACTGGTGTTGTATGTGGGGCAGCATTCCTATAACTTGTTGCAAAGTTTCAGTGATTTGGGAAGAGGTCCACTTGAGTTTTGTTAAAAATTTGGTATTAGCTATGACTTCAGAATTGTTTTGTTCCATGGTACACAAAGTGTCCTTTATTTGACAGCACCAAGATGAGACTAAGACAAGTGTATTACTGAGAGGACTTGTCTGCAGCTAGCCATGGGTCACAGAAACATGTTTAAATGTGCTTGTTTAAATAAAGCCATGCATATATGAACTAGAATATTTTTCTACTTAGTCTCATATATTAAATTTATCTATGTTTAAGGTCAGCAGTTTGAATCTACCAGTTGCTCCACAGGAGAAAAGTGAGACTTTCTGCTCCCATAAAGATTTCTAGCCTTAGAAACCCTATATAGCATTGCTGTGAGTTAGAACTGTTTCAGTGGCATACAACCACCAAACACAATATATTAAATTACTAGATATTATATCTATGAGCTATAATATCTAGTAATTTAATACTGAGGTTGGATTAATAAAGAAACCTGTGAAAGGTGGAACACATGTAAGGCAAAAACTTGTCAAAGAAGGAAAACTCAAAACTAAAACTAAGTAGGATTTCCTAATGAAGAATGCTAGTAATCACCCTATCAAAGGTGTAAAACTGACAAGACCTGGAAAAACCAAGGCAGACCCATCAAGTTTAGCTCTCACAAGTTACGCTGTGAATATACAAGCATAGAGACTTCTGGTGTGGTGCTGTGGGTTAATGCACTGGACTGCAAAGTTGGTTTGAACCACAAGGTCGGTGGTCCAAGCTCATGAGTTGCTTCTTGGATACCCTATTAAGGGTCACTATGAGCCGGAACTAACTTGACGG
>NW_006408692.1:1087113-1087678 GCF_000296735.1 Chrysochloris asiatica | reverse complement strand
AGAATCCTCTACCCAGCAAAGCTGTCAATCAAATACAATGGTGTAATCAAAACATTCCAGGATAAACAGAAGCTAAGGGACTTTGCCAAAGCCAACTCTGCTATGAAAGGCATCCTAAAGGAAGTTCTGTGAACTGAGAACCAACAAGAACAGGCAACAACCAGAGAATGATGTATGTGGCAGCATCACTCTGAACTTGATCAACAAATGGAAGAGTCAAGGAATAAAATTATAAGAACAGAGGATCTGGGAGGTCAGTCTATGATCAAAACAATTACAATGTGAAAGAAGGTAAACACAGAGGTAAAGAGATCCAGGAGGTGGGAAGGTCAGATAGATTACAGGATAAAACAGACTGTCTTAAATAGAGGGAAGAGTTAATGGAATACAAGGTAACCACAACAGTGGGGTTGGGTTGGGGGGTTTAGTTCGGGTGTTGGGGAGGGCAATACAAGAAGTGGGAGGAGGCTGAAGAACAAGATAGATAGGGGAACACTGAGACAAGTTTGCATGACCTAAGTGGGACACAGGTAAATAGTGATGCATGCTCAACCTTGGAACAACA
>NW_006408692.1:1069339-1081408 GCF_000296735.1 Chrysochloris asiatica | reverse complement strand
GAAAACAAGGAAGCCCCTCACTGAGATGGACTGATAAAGTGGCTGCAATAATGGGTTCAAAAATAGCAACAACTGTGAGGCTGGTGCAGTATCAGGTAGCATTTTGTTCTGGTGCACATAGCTGGAAATGAGTCAACAGTACCTAACAACAACAGCCTTATGCTCTGTGGTGCTAGTAAGCACCCTATGCTTGGAACCTGGAGACTAGGTCTGGTTGAAGGCCCACTCACTGCCCCACCAGGGCTCCTTCCCTTGACACTAGATGCTAAGAATCCCTTCATGGCAACTTGTTTCTTTTCAAAACTGCTCATTACTTCACTGTTTGACTACCCTTTGGTTGTTCAACCATTCTTCGTTTGGTGGCTACTTGGAATGTTTCAGTCTTTTGCTGTTGCAAGCAGTGTTATAATGAATAACCTTGTATCCTTCTGGATTTGTTTGCACAATATTTAAATTAACTTATTTGTTCCTTTCTCTTTTTAAGTCAAACAATGGCTTTTTAAAACATTGTCAATACACTGTTGTTGTTGTTGTTGTTAAGTGCTGTTGAGCTGATTTTGACCCATAACGACTCTGTACAGTGTTTCTGAGGAGCAGCTAGGGAGCTTGAACTGCCAACCTTGCAGTTCAAATGGCTTTACAGTCTGGCGCATTAACCCACAGCGCCACACCAGGACTCTGTCAATACATTACACTTATTCAAAATGAAATTAAAGCCCAAGACACAGCATGGTATAGAATTTTTACATTATTAACCCAATACAGAGCTACAATCAATCAGTCTCCTGGGGTATTTAATAAAAAAGTGATTTCCGAGCCTGAAGCCAGGCTGTTTAAGTAGCCAAGTGTGAGATTCACTGATCTAGTGGGAAAAGCACTGTACTTAGACTTGGAAGAATGACAGCTGGGTTCAGTCCAAGATCTTGGCCAACTTGAGCAGCCCTAGTTTTTTAAGGAATGATTTCTTATATGTTGGGGATAATAACATCTTTGCTATCAACTTCACAGGATTGTTAAGAAATTCAAGTTTAATTATATATAAGAGCAGTTTGGAAAATACAGGAATAATCAAAATGCTAACATCTAGCAATAGAAAAGACATTGCTTCAGAAATAGTCTCAACTTCTTTATTAACAGATATTCTGCTTCAATTTTCCATTTTAATCACAGGCGTAAAGATCTATCTTTCTCCCCTAAGTTCATTTATTCATTCATTCCCTTTTGAAGATTCCTGTAAAAGAACTTAGGACCCCTGGTGTGGTGCTGTAGGATCAGAACTGGACTGTAAACCACAAAGTCAACAGTTCAAACCCACCAGCTGCTCCTCAGAAACCCTATATAAGGTCGCTATGAGTCAGAACTGACTCGATGGCACTTGACAACAACAACATAAAAGAATTTGGCCAGATGGTATCTAAAAATTATTTTCTATCAAATATACACTCCTCTTTAAGAACATCCATGACTGTCTAGGGCACTATGAAGCAGCTATGACTAGGATTTGGTCCAACAAAAAACATAAATAAATAAACCTGGTGTGGCACTGTAGGATAAGCACTGGACTGTCAGCAGTTCAAATCCACCAACTGCTCCTTGGAAACCCTATACAAAGGTGGCGATGAATTAGAATCAACTTAGTAACAAACCCACTGGTATCCAGCTGATTGCAAATCACAGTGACCATCTAGGACAGAGCAGAATTGTTCCACAGTGAGGAAAAGTAGCTCAAAAATCACCACTAAGAGTCTGTCTTTGATTAATTTTATACAAAGGTGACAAAAGCTTGATGCTTCAGAACTCATTGCCAGTAACAAGGCATACAAAGAAAGAAAAGCTCAATCTACCATAAATGTCCTAAAGAAGAATTTGTTCTGCCATAATTTGGTGCATAGTGTACTTTCAGGCTGATTCTATGAAGTCAATAAATCCAGACAGGTTCAGAGAGTGTTTATTTTTTTTTAAATGACAGGCAAAACCACTATAATTTTTGTCATCTTGCCAAAATAGGAGAACATGCACTATTCAGTTCTTTCTTAAGAATACGGAAGAGTTTCTACCATTTGACTGTGACAGGCATTAGCCAATGCAAACCTTTAAGCATAAGGTATGTTCACACAATATGTATGTGTAAAGACAAGAGCTTTATGGGTGGGAACAAGAATAGACAATCTCCAAATCTAATCTAGGAAAACACTTCTGTTGTTATTGTCTAGTTGGTTCGGACTCATAGCGAGCCTGCATAGGGTTTCCAAGGAGCAACTGGAGGGTTTGAACCACCAACTTTGTGACTGGCAGTCCAGTGCTTATCCTACAGCATCACACCAGAGGTCTGAGAAAATACTTTTAGTAACTATTTAATAAGAACTCCTGGAAATTTTTTTAAATTCATGATACAAAATGAGAAAGTTTTCCATGACCTTTCAACTGTGGAATCTGAATAGAGCACTGAACAGTCACTTTCAAAGCACTTTAGGGGTTCAGTGTTTAGTGGATTATTGAATTTAAGTAGCCTCTTCTCAGAGTCACCAAAAAGGAATTCACTATTCAGAGATTGGCAGGTGCTGCAGGGCTGAGGGACTATGATGTTAGAGACCAGGCACTCTACGAGGTGTGGCCTTAGAACAGACACCAACAGAAAAGGGTACTCTTCTAAAGCATACATTCAGGAACAGAGCAAATAGCGCAATCTAATTTTTCACATGTATCCCTCAGCAACATTGTGTTTGAGTGAGACTAAGTTGTATGTTCAGTAAAGAAAAAGCCAGGGGAATTGCTAGTACCTCTTTACGTAGTGGTTATGAATCGGGCTGTAAACCGCAAGGTCAGCAGTTCGAACTTATCAGCTGTTCTTCAAGAGAAAGATGAGGTTTTCTGCTCCTGTAAAGATTTACAGCCTCAGAAACCCTGTACAGGGTCACTATGAGTCAGAACCGTCCACGGCACAGAACAACAACAGTTACTCTTAGTTAATAAAGGTTTTGTGAAAGAAATGAGATTTTTGAAAGCTTCTAAAGCACTGCGCAGGTGGCCAAGTGACGGACACGGTGAGGAAGACAAGCCCAGCGCAGAGAGAGGGAATGGAGGTGGAAGATGAGGTCCAGACTCAGGACTGAAGAGTAGATTTGCTACACAGATTGGAGGACCAAGCAAATATGGGGAAAGAGCAAGAAGGAGATCAAAAAACCTGACAAGTTTATGAAGGAGTCTTAAACTACAACTGGCTTTTATTCAAAACAATACTTAGCATTTATTGAGAGTTTTACTATGTGCCAAAAACTGCTTTAAAGGCTTTTATGTAGATTAAGTCAACAAGCCTGAGATGTTGATACTGTTTTTATCTTCATTTATCAGGAGAAGAAACTGAAACATAAAGATAGCTTACCCAAGATCACATAGCTAGGAAGTAGCAAAATTTAGGATTTGAACCTTAGCAATCTGACTCCAGAACCTATGATCCCCATTACCCCTTAATCCTGCCTCTGTGGAAGAAAAATGGAGAGTCACTGTGGAAGCTATTGGAGGAGAATGGAATAAAATAGTGTTCAGAGCTGTGGTGGGACTATGCTAGAATAAACTAAGTGGGAAATGACTATACAATTCAACAGAGGAAGAGCTGGACACTCAGAGGCATTATGGAAGATGAGCACAACACCAACACCCTTTAAGAGGTGGGGTGCAAAGATCCACCCCTCACTCCGTTTTGTGGGGAGGAAACAGCAGGTGTGGGGTGCCAGGGACTACTTAAAAAATGAGAAATAAAAGAGCGAAGATGAGATGCAATCCAGAGAAGCCATGTAGAGCAACGGAAGGAACACAGGATTTAGAAGCAGGGACACAGAGTGGAATCCTGGCACTTCCACAGTGGATTTCTATGTGACCATGTGTGTTGTGGTGCTGTGGGATAATGCGCTGGACTGCAAGGCCTGTTTGAACTGCAAGATTGGCATTTCAAACCCACCAGCCCCTTCCCAGAAACCCTATACAGGGCTGCTATGAGTCGGAATTGACTTGACAGCACTTAACAACAACAATATGCACAGTAGTTTGGTGGGCCTGATTTTCCTCACCTGTAAAATAAGCAGACTGCTTAGAACTGAGGCTTTATATATGACTCAGTGGCCCTGGGAGGTGGCTCAGTGAGAACTGGACTCCCAGAAAGTACACCTCATGGGCCACTCATCTGCCAGAGCAGCTTTCCATGGTGCTATCACACTGACAGGTTAAGATGAATTAGAAAGAAGGGCCTAGTCATGTACTTCCAAAACTCAGTCAATGGTCCCCAATTCATCATGGAGAGTGGGCAACGTTTGGTTTTGCTGTGCATGAGTCCCCATGAGTTAAAGATCCAGCCAATGGTAGCTACCCACCACCATAAATGACACCTTATATGTAAAGACACCAGCATAGTGTTTGGAACATGTCAAGTACTCAAAAAATATTGAGACTCGGGGGGGAAAGGTTTTTAAAGACAACAAGTTGCATGCCAGCTGCTGCTACTTAGAAGACCAGGCCCAGGCTCAGGAGTCAAGGAGCTGGCAGGAAGGACTTCAAAAAGGGAAGGAAAGGGAGACACAACTGCAACAACGTCACAAGTACCCTGAACAGCAGCCGCACGCCACATCTGCTGCATATGCAGTAGGACACCAGGGTCTGTATGGTCATTCCGTTTCCAGGAGGCTCTGCAAGTACACAGCAATGTCGATATGCCTCCTCAGTCAGTTCTGCATTTGTTCATCGAACAAACATGTGTCACACGTCACAGTCGTGGCTGAGAAGCCTTTGCCACAATTTGGGGGTGAGGGGAACATCATGATGTAATGGCATCCACAGGGGCCTATGTAGCTACGTGCAGCTGACCTGATCTTAATATGCCGATGACTAAAACACAGTCCGGACTTGTCTGAAAACAGCTGACAAATGACTAGGAAAATGAGAAACATGAATAAATTGGTGTGGCACTGTAGGATAAACATTGGACGGCTAACCGCAAGGTGGGTGATTCAAACCCACTAGCTGCTCCTCAGAAACACTATACAGGGTTGCTATGAGTCAGAACCAACTAGACACCACCACCACAACAAGTGGTACAGTGGATCTGCAGCTTGAATTCATCAGTTGCTCAGTGGAAGAAGGATGAGGCAGTCTGCTTCCGGAAACTCAGTGGAGCAGCTGTACTCTGTCCTATAGGGTGGCCATGTATCAGAATTAACTCCAGCACAGGGGGTTGGATTATAAAGCCAACTCCTGTTATATTCTTCAGATGCAAATGTTAGGGAATTCACCCAAAGCTAGGTCTGGCATACCAGCTACAAAACTCTTGACAATGTTTTGTTTCAACTATAAGATGTACTCCAGTTAGTCCCATCACTTCCCACAGTGTTGTCCACCAGTGGGAAATAAACTATTTGCAAAGAATCAGGATTGATTTGAAAAGATTAATACTGAATGGCAGCTCTCCGACCTGGTAAAAATCTCACAAGCATTGCTTCCCACCTATGTATAAAACAAAAATACCAAACCCACTGCCAGCCATTCAATTCTGACTCACAGCAGCCTTATAGGGTTTTCAAGATCATACACCTTTATGGGAGCAGACAGCCTCATCTTTCTCCCACAGAACTGCTGGTGGGTTTGAACCTCTGACTTTATAGTAAGCAAGCCAGTGCTTCTTCCACAGTGCCACTAGGGCAAGATTTATTCCATTTTATTTAAAACTTCTGAGAAGTGTTAACTCACAGTCATGTTATATACAAACATTTCCCTAGCCAAAATTTCTTTTCTTTAAAGATCAATAAAAAAAAAATTTTTTTAAACCACTTAGAAGACTTTCACTGGAAGAACAGGCAGGGATGATAACCAATCATCTTCTACCCTGAACTGTGAAATAGTAACATTGGCTCACTGTAGTAAGCTGGAAAAAAAAAAAAAAAGGTAGTTGAGTCCCTGAAACAGATCCATAGCCCAACCACTGATTCCATTCAACTAAGCAAAGCAGCTATACTCTTTGAAACTTGAGATTGCACATACTTTTCTTGGATAATAATGTTCCCATAACAAAATCATCTTTGATTTCCCAGTACTCAAAGGCTATCCTATTTTTTATTTTGTGTGAAACAGAACTATGTAATCATATAATCTTTGAGTGAAAAGGTCATCTTATCTAACACCCCATCCAAAGTAAGACTATCTTCTTTACATCTCTAACAACAACACACACAAAAAAAAACCTCACTGCTATCAAGTCAATTCTGACTTACAGCAGCCCTGTATAGCTATAAATCTTGATAGGAGCAGAAAGCCTCATAGTCCTTCCTCGGAGTGGCTGGTGGGTTTGAATTGCTAGCCTTGCTTATCCTACAGTGCCAAATATAATATCTGCTTGACCCTTGTAAATTATTAGAAAGCACTTCATTATATTAATATGAAATGTCTCTGCTCCTATAACTTCCAATCACTGCTTCTACCTTAGCTATGACTGAACATGAGATCAGTAAGGTTTAGTCCCTAGAGAAGGACATAACGCTTGGGAGAGAGTCAGCACAAAAGAGAAAGACCCTCAACAAGATGGATGGACACAGTGATTGCAACAATGGCTTCAAACACAGCCAAAATGTGAGGATGGCACAGGACTGGGCAGTTCCAACAGAGTCCCGGTATAGCACTGTAGGATAACTATTGCACTGTTAACCACAGGTTGGTGGTTCAAATCCACCAGCCACTCCTCAGAAATCCTGTACAGGGTCACTATGAGTTGGCAATAAGTACCAATGACACTTAACAACAACAACCTTAGTTACCAGACACTACACATACCATGTTTAATTTCTCCTCTAATCTCAAAAGGTAAAGCATAAAGCAGGATTAAAGCCCAAAATAAGTACTGAGATAATAAGAATGTCCCTAACTCCTTTCAATGGCTTCAAGTCACCAAGCCAAGGTGAATTATCTCGTAGGTGCTCAATGAACTGACAGGTGTATACACAGATGTGGAATACTTTGAGGATTTAAAGAGAAGGCAACCAAATTCAGTCTAGATTTTGAAAATGATGCAAGAGTCTGATATACTAAACCCTACTCCAATAAACTTGATGTCTATCCCTAGCAAAATTGAAGAATAATTATTACATCGGTCAGCATTTCCAAACCTATGCTCTCATGAGATAGCACAGATGACTTTTCTAAGAACCTTAGAATTCCCCAGAGTCCAGCTTGAACAATGCTGATAGAGGTGATTCCGAAGAGCTTAGAAGGCAATAAGAACCTAGAGCCATCATGGGTACACTAAGAACAATTCAGGCCAGAAACTCTTCATTTTCTATTTTAACAGACTTACTAAATATACGGGTAGATCATGAGGATGGCATAAACACAGTGTTTTAATTGCAGGAAAATATTACTTATTTAAAATCAATAACCTGCACCAAGTAGTCTGCCCAATTATCACTCTATCTGAGTCCAGACTGAGTCCATTTGCCAGACGGGAATCCTCTGTCAAAGGAAAGGGTAACCAGCTTAAGTAACTAAGAAGGAAGAGAGGGACAGCAGAGTATAAGTTTAATGAGCCTGCATTGCCTTCTAAGGATTCTGCCTTCCACTTACAAATGTTCTCAGACCCATGCACAGTAATACAGTGTGCCAAGATAAAGGCTCTCCAGAGTTCTTTAGAACCTCTTTCTAGACAGGACAGGGTCAACCTTTGATTGACATTTATTATTTTGCTATTCCATTTGCCTTGTCTCACCAAAGATTCCACATCATGGTTCTTCAGTAGTATCTGTTTCCTTGTTTACATGCCTTACAACATAACGTAAAATGAAAGACATAATCCGTTGAAAGCAACGAGGTGTTCACAGGCATGGGAGGCATGACCCTAACTCAGAGGACTCAGACTTTTATGTCAGTCATCCCAGGATCTGAATCCTAGCCCCATCGCTTACTGGCTGTGCAACTTCAGGCTGGCGATCAAAAGTCCATGAGCCTCAATTTTCTCATCTGTGAAAATGGATCAAAAACAACAATATCTACCCTGCACAGCTGTTATCAGCACTAGAAAAAATGTAGTTAAATGATCTTATACATATTCAGCCCTTAGAAACTCACCAAATTGTAGTTGCAATAATATTATCTTTACCTATCTTGGGTGCTTTCATTTATTCTTAGCTGTGTTTATGTTACACATTCCAGTTTAAAGATCACTCTCTTTGATAGAGAAAAAGAGAAGCCAAATAGTTGAGTAGGTCTGCTTTTCATCATCTGTTAACAGTATTCCATCTGCCTCAAGCAATGAGCCTAGCCTTTACTTGCTCTTCTTGTTCTCGACATAGCTTTAAAAAGCCTTTTTTTGTTGTCTTTAGCATTCTCTCAAGCCTCCGCTCAGTCTGAACTTGAGCTTTACAGATATTTTCTTACTGATTTACGCCACTCTTCTAAATTTGTCCTTAATTGTGTGCTTGTCTTTCAATCTTCTGTACATGTTCTCGTAATATCCAAGCCCATCAAAAAGTTCTTAAAATGTTTCTCTTTTTCTTCTTCATCCAAAAAAGAAAAAAAATTGTAATTTTGCCATCAGAATTTTCCTTTCGTTTTTCTTCATTTCTTTCTCATTCCCTCTTTTTGTATTATCCTCTCTTTTCAAGTCTCTGTTATTGTTAACCCTATATAGAGTTTCCAAGGCTGTAAATCTTTGCGGGAGCAGAAAGTTTCCTCTCTCTCCTGCTTCAAGTCTCTAGACTTGAAATTGAATCTGTCTTATTGAAAATAATCTGTCTGTCTTTCCTCTGAAATATATGAGGGGGCATCAAAAAGTTCGTGGAAAAATAGAATTAAAAGATAATGGAATTTTTCCAAAACTTTTGAAGCCCCCTTGTGTTACACTAAAATTGTCATTACTGTTTGGCTACAACCAACTTTCCTTTCTCTGACAGTGACGAAATTGCTAATATATAAGTTCCTCTCTTCCAAGGTTTCAGTCGATTCTATTTTTATAAACAGATTTTCAAGCTGGTTAGAACTAAGTTCAGAGACAGTATATTTAATTCTACTGCTTCCTCAATCTGTGGTTTAAAGAAAGAAAAATCACAGAAAAGCAATGAAAAAAATCATCAACTTTGCCCTCCATAGATTCAAAACATCTATCAGAAATGCAAGGGTTAAAGTCATTATCAAGGACTATATTTTGGCTTGTGGCACTCTTGATACTTAACTGAATCTAAGTATTACAGTATCATAAACCAGCAGGAAAAAAAAAAAAAAAAAAAAGACTCTTATGCACTTGTCCACACTGAGCTATAATAGATGTTAAGGCATCATTAAAATGCTTTGGCTCAGCCACCAAGAGAACAGAGTGTGCTTTGAAGTTAAGTCAGGACTGTTCACAGGCAGTGTCTCAGGGGGTTGGCACTCAGTAAGTAATACAAACACCTTGCTCTTACGTTGCTCCCCCTGTGAATTCACTGCTACTTCCAGATTCCAAACACAAGAACATAAGAAGGAATTCTAACACAGGCCAGAACTGATATTTTCAAAACTTTTTATTGTGAATTGGGTAAAGATTTACAGACCAAATCACACACATTTTGTTTCATGTCATTGATTGTAATCCCACAATGTAACATCACTTATACCACTTGTTCCCACATTTCCCGTTGCGACGCCTCCTTCTTTACTAACTATTCTTGCTTTTTCAACTTTGTCCTTGGACCAAGACTGCCCTTTTGGCATCAAGTAGTTGATTCTATTAAAAGTCCATACCTCCCAAGGGTTATTGCTCACCTTCTAGACAAGCTTGTTATTTGGCTGAAAACTGAGCCATGGAGGTGAGTTCAGTTCAAAGCCTGAAGGGTGTCTAACAGTCATAGTCTTAGAGGTTCCACCAGTTTCCACCCAACCAATAATCCTGGTCTTTTTTATCAATTGAGTTTTGTTCCACATTTTTCTCCCACTCTATCCATAGCTATTTGTTTTTAAAATGTAATAAAGAAACAAACCAAAACAACCATCATGAAAAACTCTGTGTGGCTATGTGCAGCGATTAAGATTTGGTTAACAAGCAGAGATAAGAAGCAATATTAATTACCCTGCAAATTAATCTGTCAAAAGTTTATTCTTCATTTATTAAATGACGGCAAGTCCCACAAGAGAGGGACTGCATTTCAACAAAGTGCTTAGCATACTAAAGTTTCCCCAAAGAACTAGATATTAACATTTTCAAAGTAAAAGCTCTTAAGTCTGATAAGTATAACTGAGCTTAGTTGCTCCCTACTTAACTACAGGCCTTAGACTATGAAAAAGCAGCAAACATAAAAACATCTACCAGCTGTTAGTCAACTGATGTACATGTGCCAGAATCGCTCCCTTGCTTTCCCTCATGCTCTGAGTCATCAACCAAACTTTCTCTCATTGCTAAAGGTTCAAAATAAAACCGGCAGAAAAGTTATTTCTTGGAAAGTTTTTAAAGTGAGTGAGATTCCTGTTTACAGCCTAGTCATAGACAAAGACCCATCAGTTAAATCCATGGGATATTCTTAAATGAAGTCTTTGGAAAATAAATCGTGTCCACAGCAGTGAATCAAACATAGTGACAAAGAAAGAGACGGCTGCATGGTCAAACTGAAGCATTCATGTGCTGTCTGGGGCTTCTAAAGTAAACAGTGGGTAAACCAGCAGAACCCACCTATAGGCTGCTCACCTTCACAATGGAAGCATAGAGACCTTGGTTCATTCTGAACATCATCAAGAAGGTTTAGTTATTACACTAACCTAATCAGCGCCATGATGGTGAGCCACAATCACAAAAGAAAACTGACTTTAGCAGAAAGGTGTGTTGATTTTCCTTCACCTCAAGTGCCACTGCAAGATCAACCTCTTTCACTTGAGCTAAATTTTACCAATCAGCACAACTTAAAATCCTAACTTCCTCTTTTCTTAAGAAAAATTTTTTATTGTGAATTGAGTGAACGTTTACAGACAAGATCATCAGTTTTACATTCAACCAATCATACACTTTCTTTCATCTCAATGATCCCAATCTCCTCCATGCAAATGCCATCAAGTCGGTTTCAAGTCAGTGACCCTGTATGGGGTTTCCAAGGAGTGACTGGTGAATTTGAACCACAAACCCTACAGTTCAAACTGGCCTTGCAGTCAAGTGCATTATCCCACAGCAATGCACCAGGACTTACCCAGGTATAAACATTCTCTTTTATATTCTTATATATTTGTGGGATATATAAATACATATGTATATAGCCTATTCTTTCTCCCATACCCATTCAGGCTGTGTCTCTCCATGTATCTATACATAGAGCATTGTTACCCAACTTCTTCTTAAACATTCTTATCATGACACTTACTAGCAAACACATTCCAAAAGAACAGTCACTTTCACAATGTAAAATAAACTGAACTGCCAAATTAAAGCCAGGTATTTACTGGTTAAGACAGACCAAGGCCTCATTGTCCCCTGTGACCTGGGTCTTCCTCCTCTTTTCCTTGACTCAGCGGCAGAGCATTTCTTCTCTCTGACCTTCCTTTTCCAAATGCTGGAGCACAGCAGGCATTTCTAGGTCAGCAAAGGAAGCTATTACTGGCTTCTGGGGGAGCAGTATCTTCTGCGTGCTTAAAGGACTGAACAAGAACAAGGAGTCAGTAATTCATGTTCTAACCTCAATTCTGACCCTGACAAGGGCATGGAATTAACTAACTGCCTCCCGCCTCCATTCTTTGATGGCCTATCATTAGCCACCTGAACATTCAACACAGCCCATAGAAAGGCCTCCCACCACCCAAAACTCCTGTCAAGCTGGCTACAACACTGTGTTCCTGCCTGTTCCATAGGGCCAGATTTATTCAATCTGTATGCTAAGCAAATAATCCAAGAAACTGGATTATTTGAGGAGGATTGGATTAACAACCTGTGATATGCAAATGATACAAACTTGCTTGCTAGAAGTGAAGAGGACTGTAAATACTTATTGATAAAGATCAAAGACCACAGTTTTCAGCATGGGTTGCAACTCAGGTAAAAAAAAAAAAAAAAGTCCTCACAGCCAGATCAATAAGCAACATAAT
>NW_006408692.1:1057578-1069174 GCF_000296735.1 Chrysochloris asiatica | reverse complement strand
TTTCAATAACCTCATATGCATGTGAAAGATGGACAGTGAATCAGGAAGACTGTTAAAGAATTGATACATTTGTGTTATAGTGTTGGAGGAGAATAGTAAAAGTACCATGGACTGCCAGAAGAACAAACAAACCTGTGTTGGAAGAAGTACAGTCAGAATGCTCCTTAGAAGCACAGATGGCCAGACTTCATCTCTTATGCTTCAGACATATTATCAGAAGGAATGTCATAGAGAAGGGCATCATGTTTGGTAAAGTAGAGGGCTGGCAAAGAAGAGGAAGACCCCAACAAGACAAATTGGCACAATGACAGCAGCAATGGGATCCAATGTAACATCAATTGTGATGATGGCACAGAACTGGGCATTGTTTCATTCTGCTGAGTATAGGGTCACTAGGAGTCAGAACCTACTCAGCGGCACCTAATTTCCATACAAGTATGTGTAGAGAGACACATTTTTTTAAATTAGCATTAAAGATTTGGAAATGAAGGACAATTACTTTGCATTTTGGACAGCTTGAATTATTACTCTTAAGAACATTTTTCTGATTTAAAACACATTAAAAAATAATTCAACTACAAATACTCCTGTCAGGAGTACACTGACACCTCACTGTGAATACTTGATGGGACGGTGGAGAGTACAGGAGATGAATGTCAAGGATAGAAGAGGTGCACCAACGAGGACCGAAAACCCACTGCCACTGATTAGATTCTGATTCACAGTGACACGGTGTACGGTTTTTGAGACTGTAATTCTTTGTGGGAGCAGACAGATTCATCTTTCTCCCAGACCCAATGGGTTTGTGCCATCAGAGCTCCTAGAAAGGATGTAGGGATGCTGAAAATGAGCATCTTCTGTTTCATAAGTAACTTTTGACAGCCCTGGATCTAATCTCCCAAATGGAAGACGTCAGGGGATTCTGACTTCTACTGGTGCTCCAAGCAGCACGGTGCTATGAGAGAAAGACTGACACCAAACATGCCTGGATCCTAGGTCAGGCTCTGCTGCTTACTAATCCCAACACTTTCATTCAATCCCTCCTCCTCAGAATCATGTTTGCCAAGAATAACTCCTTTACCATTACTTATGTTATACCTGAGATGCCAACTCCCAAGCATTTCAACAAGCCTACAGAAGTGGACTCTAAATACATAGTGGTGCTATAGGATAAGCATTGGTCTGTGAACCACAAGGTCAGAAGTTTAAAAACACACTAGCTGCTCCTTGGAAATTCTGTACAGGGCCGCTATGACTCAGAACTGACTCGACAGCACTTAACAACAACAACAACAAAAATATATAGTACCTCTCACAGAAACTTTTCTAAAAGCCAAGCTCCCAACCCAAACAACACATCTTCACATATTTTTGAGTGAGTGTATCCCCTTATCTCCCCTTAACAATTTTTTTAAGAGTCTGCTTGCTGTTGTTGTTGTTATATGACATTCAGTCAGTTCCCAACTCATAGTGACTCTATATAGGGTTTCTCAGGCTGTAAATCCTTAAGGAAGCAGAAAACCTCATTTTTCTCTCTCAGAAAGGATGGTGGATTCGAGTCACCAATCTTGCAGTTGTAGCCCACTATGCCACCAGGGCTCCTAAGAGTCTAGCTGCTCAAAAATGATGCAAAGGCCTACATGATGGTATCAAGAACTTGCTGGCTCACAGTAAAATATTTGTTGATGATCATTGACTTGTACCCAAAGATTATTTTATGTAATTACTTACTGGTAAACACTTTATGAGATGATAGCTGAATGGTAAATGTGAGTGCTAAATGCTAATGAATGCAAGAGACTTGATCATGATTATGTTTTGGGGCGGGGGGGGGGGGGTTTGGTCTAATTTTTTCTTTTACATTTTTCTCAATGCACAGCCATCTAGTCAAAGTTATCTGTAGTAATTATATAAATGTCATGTGTGCTTCCAAGCAGATAAAATTCCAGATGCTATTCAAATCTCTCCTAATTACAGTACGTTCACCTAACAAGCTCCAACCTATCCTTTAAGATCCAGTTCAACCAGAGGGAAGAGGCAGTAGGAAGGGGAAAAGGTAAATGAACTACACTCAGGAATATGTGTGTGTGTGTGTGTGTGTGTATGTATATATTTGTGGCAAAGGATATTTCTCCATATGTATTTATATGTGCTCCAAATATATCCTTGCAAAAAAAAGATCATGTTGTTGCTGTTGTTAAGTGTCATCGAGTCATTTCCAACTCAGCAACCCTGTATAGTGTTTCCGAGGTTTGCTGATCCTATAGTGCCAAACCAGGAGTCCATAACAGACCATATAGGCAGCAAAGTTATTAAAAATCAAACCAAATACCATTATGGAATGAGTCACTGAGCTTAGAGACTTAGAAGTCTCAGGGGGAGGCGGGGCAGGCTGCAGGGTGCACCTAGGTCAATTAGCACAGCATAGTCCACAAAGACAATGTTCTACATCCTACTTTGGTGAATATCAATTGGGGGTCTTCAAAGTTCGTCAGCAGCTACTTAAGATGCAACTGTTGGTCTCCTCCAGTACGGAGCAAAGAAAGGGGAAGAAAATAATGCATGCGAGGAAACAATGAGTCCAAAAGGCTAATGGACAAGGCAATGCCAACCTCAGTGAGCTTGAGATCAGAAGAACCACACAGTGCCTGTGACCCAGTATCAGAAACGGCACATATTAGAAGTGCCTGGAAAGAGTGGTAGAAACTGTGGAACAAAAACTCATAACCGTGAAAAATATTGAATTTACTGGTCTGAATGAGACTGATGGAACACCCAATACTATGTTCCTTAGCCATCCTTTAAGTCTGAAGTGGAACTCATGTCTACAGACCAAGTTTCAGCCAAACAATAGACAGGCATCTAAAATGAATAAGGAACCCTGGTAGCATAGTGGGTAAGGCATTGGGCTGCTAACCACAAGGTCAGAAAGTTGAATCGACCAGTCACTACAAAGGAGAAAGATGAGGCTTTCTGCTCACATAAAGATTTACAGCCTCAGAAACCCTATGCAGGGTTGCTATGAATCAGAACCGATTCCATGGCACACTGCCATCATAAGGTGAATAATAATGCCAGGGAGGAACACATTCCTTAGGGCAATCAACCATAGGAAACCAAAAGGGCAGCATTTACCCATCAGTAGAGTTCTGAAGGTAGGAAGGGGCAGGAAGGAAGGATGAACAGAAACAGGGAACCCAGGAAGGAAGTAGGAAGAGAGCTGTGACATTAAAGGGATTATAACAGATATACAAAACAAACTGGGTATAAATTGTTGTAAAAAAAACTAATATGTTCTGCAAGCTTTTACCCAAGTGATAATAAAAAGCTTAAAAAATAAGATAGCTAGATGGATGCAGTTCAAATACTCCCATCTTCCCTGAAGCCTCCTTCCACTTTGCCCACCTCAGCAGCTGGTCATGCTCATTTTATTATTTCTACTTATTATTTTATGTAGTAATTACTGGTTAAGTATTTGACTCCTTCCATATTCCTTAGACTATGGACATCCCTATCTCAATCCGACGACATCTGCATCACCTTGGATAGCGCTCCACACAGAAAGGGGGCTAAAGAAAAGTTGGTTGAACACATAAAGTGAGTAAGTGGAGAATAATTCTACAACTACCAAAAGGCAAAGGCAATTCTGTAGGCAGAAAACACAGAATTATGTTTCAAATCATTAAAAGTAGAACATCCAGCAGCATTTGGGAGAACTGACCCTGTCATTAAGCAGAATGAAGATCATCTGTAGGTCACTAAATTCCTGAAGCCCTCAAGTGGCTCATTTATTAAAAAAAGGAGGTAAGAACTGATGACTTTAGATGTACATGGTGGTGCAGTTGCTAGGATTCTGCGGACAAGAAAATAACCCCAGAGATCTCCTTTCTTCCTTTCATCCATTCAACAAGTATTATTTGGTATTTGTAATAGAGGGCAAGGTGGTCAACAAACCCATTTGATTTCCTCTGAGACACATTTCTCAGGCTTAGTTGTAAGTAGGTGCACCTATGGACCAGGAATACCACCTTTGGGTCTGGCCTATAAAGCCTCCTAGGCTCATTCTCTTCCTATACCTCCAGAAAGGTAGGTGATTCAATGGCAGTGCAACTGAATGTCTTCATGGAGCAGGGCCCTTGCTACACAGAGTCAGAAATAACCTAAGTTAAACCACTGAGATGTGGAGGTTCTTTGCTACAGCAGATAGCCTACTCAAGGCAGTACTTAACATTGAACCTTCCCAGTAACTTTAGTGGTGGATGTTACCACTCGGTATTGTACTGATAAGGAAACTGATTCTCAGAGAAGGGGAAAAATGTGTTAAAGGTCACAGAGTTTCAAAGTGGAAGAGGCAAGATTTGGCTCTATAACTTCAATGTTCATCTTCTTTATTCTATATGGCACTGTTATGAGCAAACCCCCTTCCAAATTTTCTTCTTGGTCCTGAGTACTTTTACTAGTTGCTAACAAGTGCTGAAAACAAAAATCCTCACCACTGGACCAATAAACAACATTCTTATCAATGGAGAAAAGATTGAAGTTGTCAAGGACTTAATTCTTCTTGGATCAACTATCAACACTCGTGGAAGCAGCAGTCAAGAGATCAGACGATGTATTGCATTGGGCAAATCTGCTGCACAGGAACTTTTTTAAAGTATTGAAGAGCAGAGATGTCAGCTTGAGGACTAAGGTGCGCCTGATCCAGGCCATGGTGTTTGCAATAGCCTCATATGGATGCGAAAGCTGAACAGTGAATGGGGAAGATCGTAGAAGAATTGATGCCTTTGAGTTGTGGTGTTGGAGGAGAATACTGAAAGTGCCATGGACTGCCAAAGGAACCAATAGATCTGTTTTGGAAGAAGTGCAGCCAGAGTGTTCCTTGGAGGCCAGGATGGCTAAGCTTCGTCTCTCATACTTTGGGCATGTTATACGGAGGGAAGGATGTCATGCTGGGTAAGGTGAAGGGTCAGAGAAAAAGAGGAAGACCCTTAACGAGATGGATTGGCCAGTGGCATCATTGATGGACCCAAGTGTGGCAGCGGTAGTGAGGTTGGTCCAGGATCGAACATTGTTTCGTTCTGCTGTGCATGGGGTCGCTATGAGTCGGTTCCGACTCTATGGAACCTGACAACAACAACAACAACAACAAGTGCTGCTCCTATATGAATAAACTTGTTACTGAGAAACAGTGCAACATGTAACATTTTATTTTATTCCACATGGGTATACAGCAGACCATACACAAAAGAAGACCCAGAACCCAGCTTTGTTGCAACAACTACAATCTGGATCAGACTCATTAGCCTCTGAACAGTGGAAGAGTAAAGCATTCACTAAGCTCAGATAATCAGAAATGCCAATAAAATGCTATAGAAAATAATCAGGAGATAACTATACCATTTTAATTTTCACTTAAAAGAGTCAATCTAGCATCATTAAGAATGACATTTAAATGCTAATTTTAAAAGTGGCGTTCCCATGTCTCTAGACAAGTATTTGCATGCTAATTAATTCTGGGCTAAAACCAGTTTCAAACATAAGATGCCAAGAGCAAACAGAGCTCCTTTACAGAGGAAGATAAAAGGCAATGGCAGAGACATAATTAAATTACCTGCCTTCAAGAATTTTAAAAAGAAATAAGCTATCCTTTGCAATGCAAATTCATATTGCCTCTTTTGTGGGGAGTGCATTTTAATCAAAGGAACAAAATACAGATGTCCAACTTCAATGTCCTTTTAATGTAGTACCCTCATAACAGATCAAAATGACTTGTACCAGAAAGGGGAATGACAAAAATCACAAAACACTGTCAATATAGGAGACAGAAGCCTATTGCCCCTAGAAGCCAATATACCACAAATTTACTCTAAATGATCATAAACACCACCAGTTCCATTTTTCTAAATAACAGTATATTTTAAAGAAGTGAGGCAGATCAGCATGAATCCACAAGCCACAGAACAGAAATACGTTAGGCTGAATATTTTACAAATTAAGCTAACTCAAAAGATGATCTTTTAAAAGAGGCAGGGCAAGATGATGGACTAGGCAGAAAGACTGCATGGGCCCTCTACAGCAAAGACATGGAAAACCAAATGAAACAGATGCAGATGATAGTCCTGGAACCCTGAGCTTCAGATGCAAGGATAGAAAAGTGGATTGAATGCTTACTAGGAGAGAAAGATGAGCAGATGTAGCAAAAGAAGGAGAGACTGGTGACCTATGCTGGCTGACCAGATGGGCAAAGCCATCTTCAGCTTTTGTGAGCAGCTTCAAAGACAAGAAAACATACTGGCATTGCAGAAACATACCTGTTACCCACAATGGAAAAGGAGACAGCAACCACACCCATAAAGCACCACCAAAACCATAGAATATACAGACCTACACATTGGGCAAGAAACAGGACTAGATGCTACACATGGATAAATAACAACAACCAAGAACAGCTTACTCCATCCTGAACAGAACTGCATGAACAGTGAACAGAGGATGGTATACAAGCTCAACTTCTGATTACACCCACCAGGAAGCAGTTGATGAGTGCCTAAGAAGACACCAACAAACAATCATCAGCTTAATACAAATATAACAACACCACAATGTCTCAAAGTCAGCAGACAATTTCTGTTCATACAAAGAAACAAGACAGAGTGGTTTAAACAAATGACCAAGAGGTAGAGCTAGAAATTGTTTTTCAAGGGAAAAAAAAAGGCATTGAACTAGCTGGAAAAGAATTTATGAAAATATTTCAGTATGTCCAAATGGTTGACAGAAACTTTGAGGAAAACAAGGAAGAATTCAGGGAAGTACTATAGGAACAATCAAACAAAATAGATAAAGAATTGAAGACAGTACAAAACCTGGATATCAGTAATGAACAAATACATTGAAAGGGCAAAGGAGTAGATTTCAGTCAAAGGAAGCCCAAATCAGTCAGCTTGAATATAAATCATACAATACTAGCAAGCTAAAAGAAAAATCCAAAAAAAGAATGAAAAAAAAATCTAAAGAAGGCCTAAGACTCATGTGAGAAAACTTGAAGAGAAATAACACGGGTGATCAAAATTGCAGAATAGAAAGAGACCAAAGAAAAGCACAGAAAAGATAGTTGAAGAATTGCTGGAAGAAAATTTCACTAACAGTAAGAAAGATGAAAAGATAAAAATTCACGAAGCTAAACGAACTCTAAACAGGGTAGATTCCCCAGAGAAGATCACCAAGATATATCATAATCAAACTCTCAAAAATCAAAGACAAGGAAAGAATCCTGCAAGCAGCTTAGAAAATATGAAATGTTACCTGCAAAGGAAAACCAGTAAGATTAAACTCTGAATTCACAACAGACACTATGCAGGAAAGAAGGCAATATTGTTGTTTTGTTCTTAGGTGCTGTTGAGTCAATTCTGACTCATAGAGACATTTTGAAAAAAAAACAAAACCACTACCTGGTCTGCAACATCCTCACAATCATTGTTAAGATTGATCCTGTTGTTGTAACCATTGTGTCAGTCCATCTAGTTGGGTGTTTTCCTCTTCTACACTGACCCTCCACTTTGCCTAACATGAAAACCTTCTTCAGGAGAGACAAGATCACCATCTTGACTTCTAAGGAGCATTCTGGCTGAACTTCTTCCAATGCAGATTTGTTTGTTCTTCTAGCAGCCCTTGGTACTTTTAATAGTCTCCTCTGACACAATAACTCAAGTACATTAATTTTTTTACAATGAACTTCTTTAGTCATTGTCCAACTAATCACATGCCTATGAAGCTACTGAAACTGTGATGGGTTGGGTTAAGTGTACCTTAATGCTCAAACTGACATCTTTGCTCTTCAACTCTTTAAAGAAGTCTAGTATAGCACATTTGCCTAATACAATTTGTTGTTTAATTTCTTGACTGCTGTTCCCATGAGTACTGATTGTGGATCCATGCAAAATGAAGTCTTTGACAACTTCAATGTTTTCTCCATTTACCTTGATGTTATTTATTGGTCCATTGGGGAGGATTTTTGTTTTCTTTATATTGAGGTGCAACCCATACAGAAGGCTGACCTTCCTCACTAAGTATTTTAAGTCCTTATCACTTTCAGCAAGGAAGTTTGTATCACCTGCATATCGCAGGTTAGTAATGAGTCTTCCTCCAACTCTAACGCCATGTTCTTCCAGCGTACTGTATTATTTGCTCAACATATAGATTGAATAAATATGGAGAAAGAATACAACCCTAGCATACAATTTTTCTAACTTTAAACCATTAACTGTCCCCTTATTATTCTGTTTGAATAACTGCCTCTTGATCTATACATCGGTTCTTCATGAGCACAATTAACTGTTCCAGAATACTCATTCTTCACCATGTTATCCAAAGCTTGTCATTATCCACACAGTCAAAAGTCTTTGCATAGTCAATAAAGCACAGGTTAACAACTTTCTGGTATTCTCTGCTTTCAGCCAAGATCCATCTGATATCAGCAATGATATCCCTCATACCATGTCCTTGTCTGAATTCAGATTGAACTTCTGAAAGTTCCCTATCTATGTACTATTTCAGTTGTTTTATGATTATCTTTAGTAAAATGTTATTTGCATGTGATATTAATGATATTGTCTGATGATTTCTACATTCCATTAGGTCACTTTGGAATGGGCACAAATATGAGTGAGTGTCTCCAGGGCTGCATCAGTTTGTTGAAAGATTTCAATTTATATCCCATCACAATTCCTGTCAATGTCTTCAGTACATCTTGGACTTCTTCTGTCAGTGCCATTATCACTTGAGCATCTGCTGCCTCTTGAAATGGTTGAACATTTTCCTTTTCTTTTCGGTATAGTGATTATGTATTCTTTCCATCTTCTTTTGATACTTTCTACATCATTCAATAATTTGTATGTAGAATCCTTCAGTTTTTCAAGTCAAGGCTTGAATTTTTTTTTCTTCAATTCCCTCAGCTTGAGAAATGCTGAGTGTGGTGGTCCCTTTTTGTTTTCTAACTCCAGGTCTATGCACATTTCATTATAATGACTGACTTTGTCTTCTCAAGCTTTGTAATTTTTTGTTCAGTCTTGTACCTCCTCATTTTTTCCATTTGTTTTAGTATCTCTATGACGGAGGTCAAGTTTCAGAGTGTCTTCTGACATCTACTTTGGTGTTTTCCTTCTTTCTTGTCTTCTCAATGACTTTTACTTTCTTCCTGTATGATGTCATTGATGTCATACCACAACTCTCCTGGACTTTTGCCAGTAGTCTCTAATGTATCAAACCTGTTCTTGAGATAACCTCTAAATTCAGGTGGGATATGTTCAAGGTTGTATTTGGCTCTCATGGACTTATTTTAATTTTCTTCATCTTCAATCTGAACTTGCATATGAGCAATTGATGGTCTGTTCCACAGTTTGCTCCTAGCCATGTGTGGGCTGATGATACGGAGCTTTTCCACTAACTTTTCCCACATACGTAATCAATATGATGTCAATGTATGCCATCTGGTGAGGTCTATGTATATGTTGTCTTTTGTGTTGTTTAAAAGCAGTCTTTGCAATGAAGAAGTCATAGGTCTTACAAAATTTTATCATGTGACCTTCTGCATCATTTCTATCACCAAGGCTATAGTTTCCAACTACTGATCCTTCCTTGTTGTTTCCAGCACACACAATAAGGGTTGAGGGGAGTCTAAGGAATTGAGGTTAATCATGAAGGCTTAATTTAGAAGAACTGGCTTAAATTAAGTCTTCAAAGTCACAAAGAACAGAAACAACAGTTTAACATTTCATCCAGGCTACTGGGTCTCATGAATATGTGAGTACCTACCACTCTGAAAAGGATAGGCAAAAATCACAAATAAGTGTGTTAATCCCAACAAAAACAGACTAAGAACCCGCTTCTCTGCTTAAAGGAGAAAGCGTACCATCATCCCACCAGGTGCCCAGACCAGACACCCTTAAGTGACCCCTCCTTCTCCTCCTCTTCTCCCCAGGTTAAGCCCTGCTTTCTTCTATACCTAAATCATTCTAGAATTCATTCACCACTGCTAGGAGCACCTCTCACTGGGGTTAGGTTACTCAGCTGCAGTAGCCTCCTTATAGCGTTCCCTGCCTCCAGTCTTGTCACGTGAGTGATCCAGAATGATCATGTCTGAGCCCCTGAAAATAACCTCTGGGGGGGAGGGGGGAGAAAGGATTCCTAAATTTGTAATGTGATTTACAAGGCTCTTTCAAAGCTGAGCCAAGCTAGTGCTTCCCTCATCATCAATCAACCGTGCCTCGGCTCCTCACGGCTCCTCCTCCCTCAGGCTCCTCCTCCCTCAGCTCCTCCTCCCTCAGGCTCCTCCTCCCTCAGGCTCCTCCTCCCTCAGGCTCGGCCCTTTAGCTACAGTGAATACCCCTTAAAATTGCCTGAACCTGTCATTCTCTCACTTGCTCCCGTAAGTGACTGTAGGAATGACAGAGTAACCCAAAGAAACAGGACACTACTTCTCTCATCTAGAAAGGAGGTCACATGTGCGTGGCAGCAGAAGCTGGTGCACCATCTCAGTGACTGCACAAGCAGGGCTTTTCCTCCAGGGTCTCAACACGGAAGCCAGACACTGCATTCATATTCCAGGAAGGACGAACAAAAACAACCAAAACCAAGAGTATGTTCACTTTGGGCGCTGTTGGTGGTCAGACCTATAGAAAAAAGGCTTGGAATGCTGTTCTCGTAAAGATTCATTTAGGAGGCCCTAGGAGGCAGTTCTTCTCTGTCACATGGAGTCACTATGAGTTGAAAACGACTTGACAGCACCTAACAACAACAACAAGGCACCATTCTAAGTGTTTAATACTCATCTAATTCATTTAAATCTTTGAGGCAGATATACAATAATAATCCTCATTTTGCATGTGTACCTTGTGAAGTTCCTGTGAATAGTCGTGGGAGACCTGGGGTTAAAACCCAGAGCCCATATTCTTCACAACACTCTACTCGGTCCCAAAAAACCAACACAAACGGTTGCTGTGCACCTGCTACAGGGAGCTCTCTCTAACCTCACACTGCAATTCACCACTCCTGTGACACTGCGGACACACAGGGCCGTGAGCCTGCAGTCCCATTCCACAAAGAGTCCTGGGAGCTTGGGACCACAGACACACATACACACACATGAAATGTTGCCTTTACCAAAAGTAAAAGAAACAATTTCTTCCCAATTTAATTTTTTGCCTGTAAAAGTAAGCAGCAACCTTTATTCAAAGAGGATGCTAAAAATAAAAGAAAGCAGTAACAATTTCTAAACTTGAACCCAAAATGCTAACTAAAATGAGAAGAAGACAAAGAAAACACTTTCTCTTCATTAGAATCTCTCATCATTTCAGGTTCAAGAACTCAAAATTAAAGAAGCACCTACACCTATAAATGCAGTAGCTCAAAAGATGAAACAAATCCCTGATGCAAGAACTATTCCCACCCCCTCCACATAAAGGGTAGACAGGGATGGGCAACTTGGACATTGGCTACCCAAAATGGGGGGAGGGATACAAAGGTAAGAAGTGACTGGCTTACAAGCTTTCAAGAGGGAACCTAGATCCAAAGGGCGTGGAGGAAGGTAGAGTCTCCAGTG
>NW_006408692.1:1052668-1056893 GCF_000296735.1 Chrysochloris asiatica | reverse complement strand
TACATAACAACAACAACAACAAGGAGCTCTGGTTGTGCTAATGCACTGGGCTACAAAGTCTTTTGAACTGCAAGGTCAGTGGTTCAAGCTCACCAGCTGTTCCTTGGAAACCCTATATAGGGTTGCTATTGGTCAGAATCAACTCAACGACACTTAACAACAATAACAAGGAGTTCTGGTAGTGCAGTGGTTACAAGTTGGGCTGCTAATCTCATAGTCAGAGGTTCAAAACTGCCAACTGTTCCATGGGAGAAAGATGAGGCTTTCTGCTCCCATAAAAATGTATAGCCTCAGAGACCCTGTCGCTATGAGTCGGAAGCAACCCCACAGCATACTGCCACTGCCATATGCACTTTGTAATCCTAGTGTGGTGCTACAGGATAAAGCACTAGACTGTGAGATCAATTTGAACTTCAAGGTCGACAGTTCAAACTCACCAGCCTCTCCTCGGAAACCCTATACAGGGTGGCAATGAGTCAGAACCAATTCGACAACATTTAACAGCAACAAAAAGATGCACATTTGAAAATTAAAAAAAAAAAATACTGCCTTGACATGCAGCCCCCTGAAACTGAGCTGTGCCTTCAGCCTTTTCCTGTCAGCATTGGTTTTCTTTTATAAAGAGGAGGAAAGCTTCCTCGTATTTTTTTCTCCTGGGTCACCACAAGTTCACATTAATGCCTCAGAATTTAGAGCCACAGGGAAAGAACATGGCAGAGGTAATACCAGAAATACAGAATCAAAACTTTCAGATCCAGAGAAGCCACCTGAGTATGCCTACAAAAGGTCAAGTTCAGAAGTCAATTCCAATCTTGATTCTACCTTCTGTTTGCTATGCGGCTAGGACAAGTGGACATAGTCCTAATCTCAACATCCTCATCTGTAAAATGTGAGAGGACCCACCTGGTGGAGTTGTTGTTGTTGTTGTTAAGTGCCATTGAGTTGGTTTCTGACTCATAGCGACCCTTTATAGGTTTCCAAGGAGTGGCTGGTGAGCTTGAAGCTCCAACTTTGCTATTCAGACCAACCTTGTGGTCCAGTGTTTTCGCCTACAGTGCCACAAAATCAAAGTAAAGCTCTAGCACAATATAGCATTCAACACAAACAGCAGTCAAGATATCAAATAATATATTGCACTTGACAGATTTGCTGCTGAAGACTTCTTTAAAGTTTTAAAAAGTAAAGCGATCACTTTGGAAACTCAGGTGTGTCTGATTCAAGCCATGGTCTTTTCCTATGCATGCAAAACCTGTACAACAAAAAAGGACAACAGAAGAAGCAACAATGCATTCAAACTGTAGTGTTAGTGAAAAATTTTGACTACCCTGTGGACTGCCAGAAGGAATACAACCAGAATGATCTCTAGAAGTATGGATGGCAAATTACTTTGGAAAACAAATCACTAGAAAAAAACCTGTTCCAACAGAAATGAGGGAAACCGCCAGTAAGATGGAACGGCACAAGAGCCAAATAATGTGTTCACACATCTTACTATGGTGAGGGTGGTACAGGATGTGCCAAGTTTCCTTCTGTTATCCATACAGTGGCCATGAGTCAGCATCAACGCAACAGAAACAAACAAGAACTGTGCAGTTGAGGGTTCAGAGTTGCAAACTTTCCAGCCTTCCATATTCTGATAATCAGTGGGAAAGCAATATCTTAGGGAAAGCAAAGCTCGCTCGTGTGTTGTTCACCAACAGTAAATAAAACCAACACGGCTACAGTTTCTCAACAACAGAACAGTCTCTGTTTTCAGATTACTATTAAGTCTACTTTCTTCACTGTCTTAGGACTTGGAAAGGAATAAATGTCTTTAATGAAAATATTTAATTATAATAAGAAAAGCCAAACTACGAAGCGGTATTATATTTTATCTGGAAGGATTTATAAGAAATGAGTCATAGCAGTGCCTCTATGAAAGACGAATTAAGGGTCTGGGGACAGGGCTTAAAAGAAATCCTACAGTTTTGTTTTGTTTAGTAGAGTTCTGGTGTGACACTGGATTGTTAACCCAGGGGCAGTGATTCAATCACACCAGCCACTCCTCCAAAATCCTATATGGGGCTCTTATGAGTCAGAACCAGAACCAACTCAACAGCACTTAGTAATAACAACAACAGGGCCTTCTAACCTTGTGTTTATATTGTGTTGCTGTTAGTGGCCGTTGCATTGACTATGACTCAGGGTGATTCCATGTGTGCAGAGGAGAGCTATCCTCTCTGGAGGATAGCTAATTGCCAGGTCTTCTGAGGTGCTTCTGAGTGGGTTTGAACTGCCAATCTTAGGGTTGTTGTTGTTGTTAAGTGCCTTCGAGTCGGTTCTGACCCATAGCGACCCTGTACAGGGTTTCTGAGGCTGTAAATCTTTATGGGAGCAGAAAGCCTCATCTTTCTCCCGCGGGACGGCTGGTAGTTTTGAACTGCTGGCCTGAAGGTTCTCAGCCCAATTCGTAACCACTATGCTACCAGAGCTCCTTAATCTTAGGGTTAGCAGTAAAGAACTTACCCTTTAGTGTCACCTGGGGAATCCTGTGTTTATATTAGTGGTGATGGTGGTTGGGTGCCATGGAGCTGGTTCCAATTCATAGCAATCTGTATACGGGTTCCAAGGCTATAAATCTTTACATGAGCAAAATGTCTCATCTTTCTCTGGTGGAGAGGCTGGTAGATTCGAACTGCTGACCTTGTAATTACCAGTCCAACTCATAATCTACTACACTACCAGAGCTCTTGTGCTTATATTAGCAGTTCAACATAGGTAAATTTGAAATATTAGCATATTACATTAAATATCGGAGTCCTGGTATGGCACTGTAGGATAAACACTGCACTGCTAACTACAAGATTAGGGGTTCAGACTCACCAGTCACTCCTTGGAAACCCTACACAAGGTGGCTAAGAGTCAGAACCAACTCGACAGCACTTAACAGTAGCAACAATATTAAATAAAGGTCAATATATCACTTGAGGTCCAGCTTAATTTCTACCTTGACTCAAATATCGGCAATCAACCACTCAGACCCCAAAGGGTCTTTACTGACCTTATGTCTCTTCCTGCCTTAGCTGCCTTTCCTGTTACTGTCTGATCTCTCACCTCAGTAACTTAGCCTCCAATTACATCTAAAGTCATTGTGAATGGGTTGGAGAATGTCAGGCATATCTCTCAAATCGATTGTAAATCCCTTGAAGACAAGAAACAAGCCTCTGATTTCTTTATTGCCCTCTGTCCCATCCCAGAAATGGAGGTGATAAATACTCAGTGATTAATCACATGCCTAATATAACCAAGAAAGTCGTAGCTAAAACTATTAAAAACATCTGCCCAAATAATATCATTGTGGCACCCAAAAAAGGCAGACTAGAACTTTAAATAAAATGAATCTTTTCTTTAGCTTAAAAAAGGTTTCACATTATTAATCTTTTCAAAATTATTATTAGTCTATTATGCAATTATTTTTCACTAAGTTGGATCTCTATTTGGGGTTTTATTTAATTGCAGCAGGGTACGGTTTCTTTTGTGGACTGCTAACCACAAAGGTGGTTCAAGTCTACCAGCTGATCCATGGGAGAAAGATGAGGCTTTCTGCTCCCAAAAATTTTTACAGCCTTGGAAACCCTACACAGGGTCACCATGAGTTGAAACCAACTGAACAGCACTTAACAACAGTAACAGTGTTTTATACTCTAAGGTTGGAAAGAAATAAAACACTTCTTCCAAATAGACCCTGCTAGTTTCTAAATTCAGAATATTCACCCATCCCTGCTTTACATTAAAAGCATAGACAAACTTTCTTTTCTAAAATTCAGCCAGAAAACTACTAGGGGCCCAAAGCACAAGGGGGCTTCAAAAAGTTCATGGAAAAAAAAGATAATGAACCCCCTTTAAGAGTGAAACTCAAAGGGGACACATGAGCAGGCATGTAAGCTTGCTGGTGACCACATTGGTCTACTGGTGAGTGGAAGAGGGGGAAGGCAGAATGAAGAAATGGGCTGAGTTCAGCCACGTTCCACAGACTACCATTGACATGAAGATGACACAGAAAGGAAAGGGCTGGTTGGTCAAAAGTGTGGTGAGACCTGGGAACACCTGAGCCAATGGGCAAGAACATAGCCACAAAGAGCTAGAGCTGGGAGTGAAGCATCCTGCTGGTATGAAGCACGTGAACTCCCAGACATGCAAATAGTACACATCTGAGCTAGCCTTGATAGCTTGATAATCAGAACTC
>NW_006408692.1:1049931-1051488 GCF_000296735.1 Chrysochloris asiatica | reverse complement strand
CCATAACTCAAAGGCATCAATTCTCTTTGGTCTTCCTTATTCACTGTCCAACTTTTGCATGCATATGAAGTTATTGAAAACACCATGGCTTGGGTCAGGTGCACCTTAGTCCTCAAGCTGACATTTTTGTTCTTCAACACTTTAAAAAGATCTCATGCAGCAGATTTGCCTAATGCAATATGTCATTTGATCTCATGACTGCTGCTTCCGCGAGTGTTGATAGTTGATCCAAGAACAATGAAGTCCTTGACAACTTCAATCTTTTCTCCGTTGATAAGAATGTTGTTTATTGATCCAGTGGTAAGGATTTTTGTTTTCTTTAATTAGACAAGATGGTGGATGAGGTCGATGTGCAGTGATGAGCTCCATTACCAACAACACAGAATACTGGACCAAGCAGGCTCAGGGGATGGTGCTAGAACTCTGAACCACATATAAAGGAATATTTAGCAGATTGGAAGGCTTACAGCTAGGGAAATTTGTAGCAGAATCAAGATATCCATTGCTTTCTAATTCTAATCAGCTATTCCCAGAGTTGCCATTGTGGGACAGACCATGTTAGGGAAGGGTCAAAACAACCATGAACTCTTGACAGAACAGTGGAGATAACAGGTGTGAATATTCTTCTTTTGGTATCTGTTCATTGGTCTCTCGCTGTTTGCGCACCTCCATTCTGGTGACTAGAGGGGATGCCTGAGCAAATGGACACCCCACTCCCTCCCGTGGAGGGTTCTACTACACATGCGGACAGATCTCCTTGAAATTTAAAGTGACAGTTTCCACTTAAAACCCAAAGGCCACCACTTGTCTGTCAGTTTGTTGTACTGTGGTGGCTTGTGAGTTGCTGTGATTCTGAAAGCTATGCCACCAGTATTTTAAACATCAGCAGGGTCACCCATAGTGGACAGGATTCAAATGAACTTCCAGACAAAGACAGACTAGGAAGAAAGAGTGACGAACTACTTCCGTATCTTTAGTCACTGAAAACCTTATGAACAGCAGAGAAACACTGTCAGATATAGTGCTGGAAATGAGCCCCTCAGGTTGGAAGGCACTCAAAATGTGACTTGGGAAGAACTGCCTCCTCAAAGTAGAGTTGACCATGATGACGTGAATGGAGTAAAGCCTGTGGAAGAAAACCTATGGGACCTTCATTTGCTGATGGGATACAACTCAAAATGAAGAGAAACAGCTGTAAACATCCATTGAAAATCGGAACATGGAATGTACAAAGTATGAATTTGGGAAAATCGGAAGTTTTCAAAAATTAAATGGAATGCATAAACACCAATATCTTAGGCATTAGTGAACTGAAATGGACTGGTATGGCCATTTTGAATCTGACAACCACATGCCTGGAATGACAAATTGAAGAACATATCCAGATCAGTCATGAGGTACAACGCTGTCTGTGATAGGATAATATCCATGCACTTACAGGGAAGCCCAGTTAATACCACTATTATTCAAATGTACGCACCAACCAATAAAGCCGGAGAGGATGAAATAGTAGAATTCTACCAACTTCTTCCATCTGAAACTGATCAAACATGCAAT
>NW_006408692.1:1037925-1048161 GCF_000296735.1 Chrysochloris asiatica | reverse complement strand
AAAACATTTACTGATGAAGATCAAATAGCACAGCCTTCAGTATGGATTATATCTCATATGCTAAGTAACAGAAAATAAAAATTGGGGAAAATGTCTCCCGTTCCTATTTGTCACGAAATGAAACCAGTGCTCATAAGGTCAATTTGGTCACACAGTAAATTTCTTGAAAATAAGTCAGAAAGTCCATATTAGGCAATGCAACATATTGCTATAATAGACGTAGTAGTGGTGGTTGTGTGCTGTAGAGTCAGTTCCAAATTACAGTGATCCTGTACAGGGTTTCTAGAGCTGTAAATCTTTATGGGAGCAGAAAGCCTCACCTTTCTCCCACAGAGCTGCTGGTGGATTCAAACTGCTATCCTTTCGGTTAGCACCCAACACATAACCCACTACACTACAAACGTAGACAGTTGTAGTAAGCCAGGGCATATTGTATGAATTATGATTTATAGGGCAAACAATAGGAGGGAGATGGCAGTTGAGACAAATTGCATAGTAAGAATTGTGGCCTCTTCAAAGAGAGGTCTGGCCTTCGTCCCCAGTTCCTATAAGGTAACCTCTAAACATTAAAAATTTCTCTAGTGATTGGAATATCTTTGTTGTTCATGGTATACCTCTCAGATCACACCTGATTGTTGATGGTGAAGAGATGACTGAAGGTACTTAGGGTCAGGACATGCCACATCAGAGACCAATCACATGATTTAAGATGAAGGCTTTGGCTTACTCAGTTATCAGCTGACCTAGCGGCTCAGTTCAACCATATGCACAGTCAATTAATTCATATGTCATGAAAAGTCAATAAACTCTGAACACTGAAGCTCTAGGTTGACAACACTCCGGGCATAATATCACATATCCAGACCTAAGGAGAAATGTGTCCTGGAACACTACCAGATTCTGCCCTATGTGACTCTTCTTTTGACTAATTCCAATTTATATCCTTCCTATGGAATAAACTGTAACTGTGAGTATTTTAGGTAAGTCAAAAGGCATTTCTATAAAGTCGTAGAAACCTTTATTCAACAAAAATATCAATATGTGAAGCTACACTTTGTCAGCACATCCTTGACCAAGGTCTATATGCTTCTGGAGGCAATGTTTCATCTCTTCAGCCTTTCCCCAAAGAACATTGCATTCACACCACGCCATCTTGAAGGACTTAAATCGTGTTCCTTTTCAATGTTGAGTTTGGTGAACAAAAAGAAACGAGGTTTCCCAACAGAATTCTCATAGGACAGCCCTTACCAAGCTCAAAGAATGAGCAAGAGCCATTGTCATGATGGAAAATAAAAATTCCTCTGCGTAACTTTCCTGGCCTTTTTCACACCAATGCAGTTTCAATTTCCTCAAAATTCCTTCTTAAGTATCCCCTGTGGCCATTCTGTATCCTTTGAGAAAATCTATCAAAATTATCCTTTTGAGATTCTAAAGAACAAACGCCATAATCTTCTGAGTTGCTCTCTCTCCCTTGAACTTAACTGACCCCGGCAGAAACCACGGTTTTGACTGGGCCTCTTTATTTTTCTGAAGGCACCCTAATGAGACCAGTGGTGCTATAGGATAAGCACTGGATGGCTAACTACAATAGGAGGGAGATGGCAGTCCAGACAAATTGCATAGTAAGAATTGTGGCCTCTTCAAAGAGAGGTCAGGCCTTCGTCCCCAGTTCCTATAAGGTAACCTCTAAACATTAAAAATTTCTACAAGGCCAGAGGTTCTAGCTGTTTCGTGGGAGAACGATGGGGCTGGCTGTTCCTGTAAAGATTTAGTCTCACAAACCCTATCTAGAGTTGCTATGAGTCGAAACTGACTGGATGGCAGAGGGTTTGGGTTTGGAACTGTATTGCGGAGAGAACTTACATCTGCAGCCAGCCACTAATCACACAGACATGGTGAGACACCTTTTGTTTATATAATAAATGCACAGGTGTATGAACCAGAACCCTAGTAGCAATATTTTTTGTGAATCCCTCTAGGGAACTATAGAACCGGAGTGTGATTCTGAAAACCCCCAAACTTGGTGTCAGAAATCCTGCATGGATTTGTCTGTCTGGATCTCTGTGCCCTTCACCTTGTTTTTATCTTTTTCCAGACTGTGCATGGAACTCTTTTCGTATTTCTCTAAGAGTATTCTCATGGAATGCCTTCTACTAGAGTTACATGAGTGTGGGTTTCTTATCAAACTCTATTTGTTCTTAATCTATATCTTCCATTGCTGTTGTTGTTAAGTACCATTAAGTTGTTTCCAACTCATAGCAACCCTGTGCAGGGTTTCCAAGGAGCAGTCTGGTGGGTCTGAACTGTCAACCTTGTGGTTAGCAGTTCAGTGCTTATCCTACATCACTACACCAGCAAGCAACACATTAACTTCAATAAAGAAAAACAAAAGATGGGAGGATGAGCGAGAAAAAGTACAGAGAAAACAAAGAAGAGAAGAAAAGAGGGAAAGAAATCATAAGAAAGCGATAAGGAAGGAAATATAAGATGAAAGAGTAAGTAAGTCTACAGAGCACAGGAGTATTTGAGAAAATTCATTTATAAGTGATTAATAACACAGATTAGTCAGGAAATAGGTTTCCCCTAACAGGTACTCCCTAAGCCAACACTGCTATATTGGTCAATATTGCTATCGATTTTCCCCTACCCTCTACCTTTTCATTCCTACTGAACATCCTCCCCCGACCCTAGGGGGTTCAGACTGACAGAATGATTAGCTTCTCAGTTACTCTGGGAACTGGGTTAGTCCTTTATGACTATACAGACCCTAGTGGGTTCAGACTGACAGAATGACTAGCTTCTCGTTACTGGGAACTGGGTTAGTCCTTTATGACTATACCGACCCTAGTGGGTTCAGACTGACAGAATGACTAGCTTCTCAGTTACTCTGGGAACTGGGTTAGTCCTTTATGACTATAATTAGCAGAACGACCTTGAAAAGCAAACAGTAGTAGCTGCCACACCTCAGTACCTAACAAGGTTGCTGTTGTTGTAAAGTGCCCTGGAGTTGGTTCTGACTCCTAGTGAACCTGAATAGGGTTTCCGAGGAGCACCTGGTAAATCTGAACCACCAACTTTGTGATTACCAATCCAGTGTTTATCCAGCAGTGTCACACCAAGACTCCACCTAACAAGTCGGTTCCGACTCATAGCGACCCTGCACAGAGTTTCCGAGGCTGTAAATCTTTATGGGAGCAGAACACCCCATCTTTCTACCACGGAGCAGCTGGTAGTTACGAACTGCTGACCTTGCAGTTCACAGCCCGATTCGTAACCACTATGCTACCAGAGCTCCTTACCTAACAAGGTAGTCTGCTCTAAATCAGTTTCATTTTGAGAATAACAGACTACCAACAATTTCCATTCCTGGAACTCAAATGAATAGTCTTTGTTGGTCTCTCGTTTTCCTTTGGCAACTTCTGTTGATCTGTGTTGAGTTTAGCTGCATGCTTTCCTGCACTTTTTTGCTGTGCTCAGATTGAGGTAGGGTACCTTTCTTTCATAAGAAAGTCATGGTTAGCAAGCTCCTTCCTTATTAGCTATAGGGAAAGAGATGGGGTAAGGGGATCAGTGGAGGCAAGGGGGGGGAATAGGAGCGGAAAGGGATGAGACAGGAAAGGTACTAGCTGGGGGGTGTCGAACAGTAGTGATTTCAAACAGTCAAACAGTATTCTCTGGTGACTATAATGAATGATGAAAAGATTCGGAGAACAAAAATAATACAATTCATTTTTCATCCAAAGAACCCAACAGAAATTTTTCACCCTCTATCAAGTAAGTGCCTAAGCAAAGAAAGATGGAAGAAACCATGTAAGTTTCAAGGAAGGCAAGGTGAAGGTTTTATTATGTAACCATCTATGCAACTCCTTTCACCTGTAATCATTTGACTGTAATTGGTAACAGATTTTTTCCCTCTTCTGCAGTACTCCCCACTCCCCCACCTCCCAGGCAACATTATATTAGCAATTATTGTATCTGTGTGTTTTTTTGCTATTCTGGTTACTTTATGTGCAAGAAATGTAAACATATGTATAACATAGTATGTTGTATAACACAATACATGTCTCTATTTTGCTGGTCCTCAAAACTTAAAAAATAAAAAACACTCTATAACTCCCATAAGATGAAGTGCCTTGGTATTTCAAATTCTTAGTAGAATGTTTTTCAGTCCTTGAATTCCTGGAAACTTATAAGGATAGCTAAGAAGAAACAAGTTGCCTCAAAAACACAACAAATAATGGCTGGAAAATAATTGAGAATTGATTTGATTTCAATGGAACTGTTAACAAAAAGTCGGCAGTTCAAACCCACCCAGAAGCTCTGAGGGAGAGAAGATTACAGCCTAGGACACCCCATCAGGCAATTCTACTCTCCTATATATATGGTCTAGAAGAGTTAGAATCAACTTGATGGCAGACAACACTATCACTTGATTTTATAAGATTAAGCTATGAAGATCTCTACCTTAAGTTTCCACACTTCTCTGTTTTATAATAACATGCTTTTAAGACTACACTTGAGGTCAAACCATATACTCCAGGATCTTTATCATAATCAAGCATTTAGACATAAATCTGCATAAAGTAGCATCAGATGAACCTACCAAATCTAAAATTAATGCTAAAAATTCTGTGTAATACATACAGGTTAATAACAAATCAAATCATTTTTCTTACCAATTCAACAATGCCCAGTAGAAATCTTCCACAGTATCTAAAGCTCAGAAACACTGCTGCCATGAACTATAAAGAACTACAAAGATTTTAGCTACAAGAAATGAAGCAGATTGTAAATAAAATTTCTTAAGTGTTGTTGTCGTTAAGTGATGCCAAGACACTTCCAACTCATAGTGACCCTGTATAAGGTTTCCAAGAAGCAGCTGGTGAGTTCGAACAGCTGACCTTTTGGTTCAAACCAACCTTTCAGTCCAGTACATTATCTTGCAGTGCCACACCAGGACTCCAAATTTGTTACTCGTCTGTGAGAAATAATTGGCTATTGGCTGGGAGATTTGTATTTATTGCCCTTAAAAATGTTGGAATTTCTAAATAATCCCAAAAGTTATCTTTGTTTGGCAAATGAAATCTTAAGAACAGCAAGGGACAATCACATGCTAAACATGTGCTCTTGACACAAAGATAAATCTTCAGAACTAGATTCTAGATTCTAATCTCAGAACATTTGGATTGCCTGCCCATAGGGCGGGGACTGATTTTAATTCTGTATTTAGTAATGTACCTTTTGGAACAAATCCAACTATACTAATAACAGTAGCAATGATTAACTGATACACTCTATTTCTTAGAAAAAACAAATGTGGGTGTGAACACACATTACTAAACTCATTACTAAACTCTCCTAACAGGAACAATGTACCATAATATCTGCTCCGGCCCAACACCTGGCACTGTCTGTGCTACCCTCAGTGCATACTCTGGGTCCACGCATTCTTTAAAATCTTTATGATCTATACTACTTCCACTCTTGTCCAAGCTACCATCATCCCTCACTTGGACAACTCTCTGCTTCCTTCTACAACCTATTTCCCACTCTAAAGCCAGAAGAATCTTTCACAACAGCCGAGTAGAACTTGACACTCCTCTGCACATTTTTCTCTTCTTTCCACTTCCTTTTCGTCTTTCCTTTGCTGCAGGAATGAAGATACTGGACAAACAATACCCTGTTGCTGTTTTCTCCTTTCTGGTAAGAACAAGGCTAAGAAAAATGATTTTAAAAATTAAGACATTTTCAGCAGTGATCACCCATGACTTGTAAAATTTGGAACAGAAAAAATGATAAGTCATAACACATCACATATTCAGAAGCTATATATTTGATAAGCTCAAGTTTTCAGAACACTGCTAAGAAGAACCAGCAATAAGGGGAAGAGATGGGAGAGGAATCTCAGAGGTATCACAAAGTCTGTATATTATAGCTCCCTCAGATTTTGTTGTTGTGAAATGCCATTGAGTCAGTTCCAACTTATAGTGATACTGTACAGGTTTTCTGAGGAGTGGCTGGTGGGTTTGAACTGCTGACCTTGCAGTTAACAGTTCAGTGTTTATCCTACAGCGCCACACCATGGCTCCTCCTCATATTTTAGGCAAATGTAATAAATCTGGTCACCGATTTTTCTACATAAAATCAGAAAGAATGTCCATTAGAGACTGGGAGCTCCTGGAGCACACAAGCAGGCAACGTCAGAAAGTGAACATGTCAGAACATGCCAGAAGACAAGAGACAACAAAACTGAAAAATGAATCTGAGAATTCAAAGCGCTCACCATATGTGGTCTTCAGTATAATGGAAAACTCCACCTTGAGCAAACCTAAGTGTACCTCTACATTTCAACACAGTATTTCTAAAATGATCCTAAAATAGGAGGAAAACATTAGATGATATTGCAAATACTTTATTATTGTTGTTAAATGCTGCCAACTCAGAGTGGCCCTGCACAAAGTTTCTGAGGTTGTAAACCTTTGCAGAAGCAGAAAGTCTCATCATTCTCCCTGGAGTGGCTGGTGGGCTCGAACCACTGACCTTGGACTTTACAGTCCAGTGCCTATCCTACAGAGCCACTGTACTCCTAAATACTGTTATTGTTGTTGTTATTAAGTCAGTGGAGATGATTCCGACTTATAGCAACCCTGGACAGGGTTTCTAAGGAACAGCTGGTGGGTATGTACCACAGACCTTGTGGTTAGCAGTCCAGTGCTTATCCTACAGCGCCACACCTGGACTCCAAAAATACTTTATTAGGACAACGAAAAATGTACAGTATGTATCAGTAAATTTCCCAACAGAAATTATCGAAATACTTTCAAGTGATAGTGCCTAAATGGTTATAGTTCATTCATCATTTCTCCATGACAATGGTAAAAAAATACACAAATAATTTGTGTAATTTGAGTAAAGAAATTCAGATGCTTTTTCCATTTCAGTTGAATCAGTTTTGTCAGTGGTTGAGTCCAGCCTCAAGAGGGCGCTCACAACTTCCATGCAGGCGGCTAGAGGAGAAAGGAGCACACTAGTATGGATAAAGGCACTACTTCCAAAGTTCCTCGGATATCAGACAAGTCGAGAGGGTAAGCTTTTTTTTTTTCCATTGAACCCCATTTCCTCTTTAGATTGCTCCTCCCTCTTATAAGCTCTTTCAGTAACTTATTCACAGAGAGCAGCCTGGGGCTGCCTGCTGCTTGCGGCAAGGAACTTTTCCCTTGGTTAACTCAAAAAATTATTTACAGAGCAGATATCTACTATGCAGGCCGGTTCTAGATGCTAGGAATGCAACAGTTAACAAGAGGGGCCCTGGAATAAGCAGCTTGAGCCATCAAGTTTGCTTTAGGCCTTAGGGATCCAGAAGGTCACTTGCCTTGCATTCATATTCCCATACCTCCTCTCTCACTATCCGTGGGACCGATCTTTAAGGCTCAAGAAGGATATGTGCCAAGACAAGCTGCAGTCCACAGGGCCCTAATGTTTACATGTGCTCTGGCCCAGCTCATCATGGTCAGGGTCAATGTCAAAGGCTTACAACAGTAGTCATATTCTTATTAGTAATGGTGATTTCATGGAAATGGGAATACTAACTTTACCATAGCTTAACAACTTTTAATTGGAGTCCTGGTGTGGTGCTGTAGGATTAGCACTGGACCATAAGGTCGGTTTGAATCTCAGGTTGATGGTTCATACCCACTAGCCGCTCCTTGGAAAGCCTATACAGGGTCGCTATAAATGGGAACCGACAAGTTAGCACTTGACAACAACTACTTTTAATAGTAGAACCTATGGAGATTAATTCTCAACATTCACTAAAAAAATATTCATAGAGCACTTATCATGTGTGCTTATAGATACTTGGGAGATCAGTGAACAAAATAGAGAAAATACCTGACTTTGTGCAATTTACTTGGGAGGTAGAGGGACAGACACTCAATGAACTTAAGTAACATAAATATAAATTAGTTATGTAAATTATAACGGATTATTTTAGGTGGTTAAGAAAAAACCCTGTTGCTGTGAAGCCGGTTCCGACTCATGCCAACCCCATATGTTATAGTGTAGAATTGTTCCATAAGATTTCCTTTGCCTATAATCTTTATGGAAGCAGTTGGCTAGGCATTCCTACTGCATAGCATTGGGTTCAAACCATCAACCTTTAGGTAAGCTGATGACAAACCGTACCACCCAGGTTTCTTGACTTAGAAAGAGATTAATGCTTTAAAATTTCGAAATTCTTTAAAGTACAACAAGGTTAATGTAGTAAAGGATGCTGTACTTTGGAATGCTACCTGGAAACCTTCAGCAAAGGACCCGCTTTACACCGCAGAGGAATCCAACAAAAATGAGGTCCCAGGAAAATGGTCACGGCCCCCATTTGATAAGTAAAAGCACTTTCAAGGGTTCCTCAAGAACGATGCAGTCAATAACAGTGATCAATGTGCAGATGCATGGACAGACACCCAAACTGAACAGGTGCAGGCAGAGAGTGGGAGTACACCCAAAAAATATATGTTTAATAAATGATATCTGTACATGTATATTTATATTATACAAATACAATCAAAAGTAACATTTCTGGACTATTAAATGCTGCCACAATTCACTTCTGGAAATGTCTTAAGACATGTGCAGTATATGCTAAGTCAAAACCTTTCTTCACCTGATTTTGTCATTCCTGTCTGTCATGTATGTCCATGAGTTATTTGTGAGAAAACACGGTGCATTCCTTACAGCATCAGATAACCTAGATCTTGTTACACAATGTTCTACTAAGACACTGAAACACCTCACCTTTATCTTGTTACTGTGTTACCAAGTTTTAGATCATTTCTCTTAACAGGAAATAAATCCTTTATTCAATTGTCCATAAGGAACATAATTATATTTTCCTTTTCCTGGAAAAAACAAAAAAACCAACCCAATTAAAAAGCCAGAACAAAATCGGGATCTGAGCATCAGAAGTCAAACGTATACTCCTACAATTCCTTTCCACATTGCACTTATCTCCCTTTATTATGGTTCTCAGGATAAGCATTAGACTGCTAACTACACGGTCAGCAGTTCAAACCCACCAGTCACTCTGCAAGGGAAAGATGAGGTTTTCTGCTCCCACAAAGATTTAGAGGCTCAGAAACCTGAGATAGGTCACTATGAGTTGGAATTGACTGGATGGCACCAGGACATGGTCCTATGCCAAATACTGACTTTAGACTCTGGAGTGGGTCTATTTAGACAGTGATCTGCTTAAGGATGAACACATGGTGTATTCACTTTTATATTCATCATAAAAGTCCAACAGATCCTGCTCCTCTTGGTTTATCCACTCATTTAACAGTATTTGATTGCCTAGTAGATACAATGAAAGCAAAATTCTGCTAAAGATAATACAAAAACAGCTGCAACCATAGATTGACAGAGGACTTCCAAAGGTTCAAGCCAGATTCAAATGAGGATGTGAAACAAAGGATATCATTGCTGACGTCAAATGGATCTTGGCTGAAAGCAGAGATGCCAGAAAGATGTCTACCTTTTGACTACACAAAAGCTTTCAATTGTGTGGATAATGACAGGCTATGGACAACATTTGGGAGAATGAATATTCTGGAACTTCTAATTGTGCTCATGAGAAACCTGTACATAGACCAAGAGACAGTTGTTCAAACAGAACATGGGAACACCGAATGTTTTAAAATTATGAAAGGTGTGTGCCAAGGTTGTATTCTTTCACGATACTTTATATAATCTGTATGCTGAACAAATAATCAGAGAAGCTGGGTTATATGAAGAAAAATGTTGCCTCAGGATTGGAGGAAGACTCATTAACAACCTTCAATATGCAGATGATACAACCTTGTTTGCTGAAAGCAAAGAAGACTTAAAATACTTACTGATGAAGAACAAAAACCTCCAGTATGGCTTGTACCTCAATGTAAAGAAAACAAAAATCATCATCAGTAGACCGATAAACAACATCCATATAAATAGAGAAAAGATTGAAGTTGTCAGAGACTTCATTTTGCTTGGATCAACCATCAACACTCATGGAAGCAGCAGTCAAGAAATCAAACAACTTACTGCATTAGGCAAATCTGCTGCACAAGAGCTCTTTAAAGTGTTGAAGAACAAAGATGTCAGTTTGAGGACTAAGGTGCCTCTGACCCAAGCCATGTAATTCTCAATAATCTTATATGCATATGAAAGTTGGACATTGAATAAGGAAGACCATAGAAGAAT
>NW_006408692.1:1031840-1037140 GCF_000296735.1 Chrysochloris asiatica | reverse complement strand
AAAAAAAAAAAGTACCATGGATTGCCAAAAGAACACACCAATCTGTGTTGGAAGTACAGCCAGAATTCTCCTTAGAAGCCAGGATAGCCAAACTTCGTCTACCAAACTTCGGATATATTATCAGGTGGGACTAGCCCCCGGGAGAAAGATAATGTTTGGTTAACTGGAAGACCAAAGAAAAACAAGAAGACCCCCAATGAGATGGATTGGCACAGTGGCAGCAGCAATGGGCTCAAACATACCAACAACTGTGAGGTTGGAGCAGGACTGTTCATTCTGTTGTGCACAAAGTCATTATGAATCATTACTGACTCGATGGTACCCAATAACAACAATAAATTAATTATAAAGAGCTCTGTCAGGTTGTTTGTATTGAACTGAATTATATAATGGAAACCAGCATATAGCCAAGAAAGAATACCCTTTACAGTCATGAATTAAAAGGAGGAACACACCAAAAAAAGTCAGTTCTGACTGCAAAAATGAAGGAAAAGAGAGAGGCCTTTTAAAAGACAAAGCATACCCACCCTATCTAGCAAAGGGCAGTGTGTGGAAGACTGTTGTTAAGTGCAGTCAAGCCTGTTCTGACTCAAGAGATGCTGTTGAGGGTTTCCTAGGCTTTAAATCTTCATGGGCGCAGTAAGCCTCATCTTTCTCCTGAGCTGGTGGGCCCAAACCTCGGACCTTGTGGTTCACAGTCCATTGCTTGTCATACTGAACCACTGCACTCCCTGTGTTGGAAGATGGGCAAATAAAACCCATAGAAGAAAGCAAAAGAGAGATATGAATTGCTCAATACTACAAAGATGACTGCTCATGTATTCTTTCACCAAAAAGCTAAATTAATGTTGACAGTTACTTAGATTTGAAAAGGAAACATAAATACCAAAAACAAACAAGTGACCTAAAATTATCTATATATGAGTTACAAACAAGAGAAAACACTAGAATATTACCAAAGGAACCTAGCACCCTGCCAGTTTTAAATATTTCATGACATCCGCTAGGGAGGCAAAGTAGAAGGTTTTACGCAAACCATGTCCCTCTCTTGCTTTAAAGCCTTCAGGAGCTGCTTGTTCTTTGAATAAAACTCACACTCCTGCCAAGCACACACAAAGCTCAGCAAGACTTGACTCCACCCTGCCTCTCAGTCAACCCCTGATCCCTTTCCCTTAGCTCACAATGGGAAAGTCGTAGGACACATCAAGGAGTTCTGGTGTGGTGCTGTAAGATAAGCACTGGGCTGCTAACCACAAGGCCTGTGGTTCACACCCACCAGTGGCTCCTTGGAATCCCTATAAAGAATCACTCTGAGTTGGAATCCACCGAAAGGCACTTAATAACAGTTCGCATCAAGCTCTTTTCCAGATTTGTCTTTGTACTTGCTGGCACCTCTGACTGGATGCTCCTGACAGAGTTAATTATGATACTAATCCATCAGGTACCAGCTTAAATCCAGTCTCCTCAGAAAAGATCTTTCCTGACCACCCAATATCAAGGAATCCTCACTCACACATCCACTGCCATCTGTTATTTTCTAACATCGTACTGTCACTGATGACAGCAGGGATCCTGTCTATGTTTTCCATCATGGTATCTCCAGAACATTACCTAGCATGCTGTTGTTTTTGTTGTCAAGAGCCATCAACTCAATTATGACTCATAGGGACCCTATACAGAGTTTCTGAGGCTGTAATCTCTGTGGGAACAGAAAACCTCACCTTTCTCCCATATAGTGGCAGGTAGGTGTGGTTAGCAGAACCATTAAACTGTGCTTTCTTAGAACTATTAGAAATGTTATTTTAACTAAAAACTGAGAGGAAAAGAAAACTCTATGGCAATACCTTAGCATACAGTATATACCCAATATTACTGAAAGAATGCATGCAGTTAATATGAAAAGTTACATAACCACCAAACAGGAGCCATGTCAGAGCCTTACAATGTTGTATAATTTCTAGTAGCTTCTCAGAGGACTTACTGCTACTCCTGCCAGCCCCTGGCCCATGGTATAGAGCAAGGCAAAATCAGTCGCTTGGCTACAAACAGATTCATGTAAGCCCCAAAGATGTCTGGTTCTAGTCTAACTCCCAGAAGAGACTATGAACTATTCTTTCTTCCAGAAACTTCCAAATCTTTTAGGTTTACCAAAGTCACAAGTAGACCTCAGTGAGAGATGTGATCCTTTGGTCAGGCCTAGATTCAAACAGCCCTACTTTGTGGCCTTAACTGCATACAATGTGCAGATCATTATTTCTTCACCACTGCCATATTAGTCACCTGGGGTGTTTCTCCCTCCCACCCCCAACATATCTCTGTAGGATAAGTGCTGGACTGCAAGCCCACCAGCAGCTCCGCAGGAAAAGACGAGCCTTTCTACTCCTATAAAGATTTACAGCAACAGAAGCCGTATTCAGGGTCTTTATGAGTTGAGACCAACTCGAGGGCATCTAACAATAACACCAGGCCCCCATGGGAACACTTGACTCTGGCTGCAAGACAGCAATCATGCAAAGGCTTATTGGCTTTCCCCATTGGAGTTCAATTTTTTTCAATAAAATAATATTATAATATGGTTACAATTTATGCCAGTGGTATTATTTTTTAAAATTTTCATCATTTTTTAAATATAGTAAAGATCAACTAATCTGAAATTCAAACAACTCTGAAAACCTTAAGTTTTTTCAATAACTCATTTGGCAGCAAAACCTGCCCTGACCTGAACTCATTTGGCCTGAATTAGTTTGGCAGCAAAACTGACCTGAAATGACACGAAGTTATTTATAGTTTTTATTTATTCCACTGAGTGTGAATATTCATCAGCTCCAGTGCAGAATTATTAATGTGTTTCATTATAGGATTCTGATCCAAACCATTCATGCTACCTAATATCTGGGATATGCACAATATTGTCTTACTTTAAAATTCAAAAATCTAGATTCAGCAAATTCTGGCCTCAAAAGTTTTGAATACGGAATGGTGGACCTGAACTTATTTGGATTTTTTTCCTTTGAATCTTGGGGTCATCCCAAATCTGAAATTAGATTATTGACATCACTTCTTTGGAAAGTATCTTCTTAATTTCATGCAAACAACTCAAAAATGAACCTTCGAATGCCACTAATTCATGCACTGAGAACTAACTAGGTAAAAGCATACTGTAAAAAAAAAAAAAAAAAAACTTTGTGATAAAAGGTTTTTATTTTACAAAATTTTATCAAGTTCTGTTTCCTGCTCTCACGGAATCTTCAGCATCCAAGCAGAATGGACAAACTCTCAGACAGTTCCAAGTGTTGAGGAGAAGGCTGGAATATTAGAACGTAAAATAAGGAAAAGAGAGGAAATATCGGAAATTTTATTACCTGCCTCCATTCTTCAGTCTGTTCATTTCTATTTCTGTCCAAATTATGTTTTTATGACTTTATTACAATTCAAAGTTAGCCTTTCTAGCTGAAGGAAAGCACCAAGTGCCCGCTCTCTACACAAGTTCATGAGAAAATCTCAATCTTATTATAATCATTTTAGGAACAAAAAGAATCTTGTATTATTCTTTGCCCCCCCCCCCATTTTGCTTTGGTTGCTAGAAAAACTAGAGCTATAAAACCCACCTCTAGCACCTGTTTAGATTTTTATATTAAGTATTCTTTGCACTAACCCTGCCCACACCAGTCTTGTTATTTTAATCCTAACTTTATTTTTTTTTTTGGGTCCCAATTTATTCATCTCCTTGTTTTATGCAGTGGTATATGCATCAGTATAAATTTCTTCAAAATCTTTTTGTAATGACATGGTCTATGGATAAATAGACAAATAAATAATTGTAGACTTAATAATGTACTGGCAGGGATCCATTTACTTCCAGCTGCAAAGACTACAGTAATAACATGACTCTAAATCATCCCACTTGATTAACTGCATGGAGACTGAGCCATAATTAAAAGCTTCTATATCAAAATGCCCACGATCATCATTCATTACATGAAAATAATCATAAATTAGGGAAAGCAAAAGAAGTACTTCATCTCCATTGCATGTTTCAGTCACCCAGAGATGTGTGCTTAAAATGGGATCATCACTAATCACTGAGGGCTGAGAAAGTACCTGTTTCAAGCCTCAGCATTCCTGTTGTCAATCGCTCTACCTCATAGCCCCTAACCATCAATCACTTCCCCGCAGCACTGCAATGGGCATAAGACTGTGAGATCCCCATTTCTCACACTGGGCTTCCTACTAAGTGGAGTTACAGTAAGACACTGGAGTTACTGAAAGATGGTGGGGAAATCCTAAAGATTATTCATAAAATTCCCCAAGAGACAAATACTTTCTATTCTACTTCTGCATCTGCTGGCTCTTCTTTTATTTTATTTTCAGTCATTCTAAAGCCCTAAAATTTTCACAGTGTGCTTTCCATATTTCTGAACACTTGTTCAGTTAAAATTTCCAGAAAGAAAAATTAGAATTTAAGCAACAAATGGTAATCAAGACTCATAAATGAGTAAATTAGAATTGGTAAAGCTAGCCCCTCCTATGTACAAGAACCAAACACCTTTATAAGAAGTGAAGTAAGAGTTTACATGTGACTCATAGCTAGAAAATTGTATATTCAATTATAGTTTAGGTATAAGAATGTGGCATTAGCTCAGGTTTCACATGCAACATTGATTCTGGGAGAATTGCATTTGAATAAATAAACTCTCCAAAGTTGAAATAAGACTACAGAGGAAAAATATTTATCTAAAGCAACCATTATTATTATATAGAATTCCAGCAATATAAACAGAGTCCTGGTGTGGCACTGTGGATTAATGTGCTGGACTGCAAAGCTGGTTTGAATTGTAGTGTCGGCAATTCAAGCTCACCAGACGCTCCTCAGAAACACTGTACAGGGTCGCTATGGGTCAGAACTGACTCGACAGCACTTAACAACAACTATATAAACTGACTTCTATCTAAAACAATACTATAATGATGTTAAAGACAAAACAAAAGAAAATTAGGAAATACTTTGCAAAGTGGAAGATTGAGTTTAATAAATACTACCAAATTTTCTGGAATCAGAAAACCAAAAAGGAAGAACACGCTCAGCATTTCTCAAGATGGGGGAACTGAAGAAAAAATTCAAGCTTTGACTTTTGTTATTGAAGGATTCTCTGGGGAAATGATTGAATGATGCAGAAAACATCAAAAGAAGATGGAAGGAATACACAGAGTCACTGTACCAAAGGGAAAGGTTATTGTTCAACCGTTTCAAGAGGTAGCATATGATCAAGAGCCAATGATACTGAAGGAGGAAGTCCAAG
>NW_006408692.1:1018686-1030295 GCF_000296735.1 Chrysochloris asiatica | reverse complement strand
AGCAACCCTGGAAAGGGTTTTGAAGGAGCAGCTGGTGGGTTTGAACCACTTACCGTGAGGTTAACAGTCTAATGCTTATCCTACAGTCCCACACCAGTGATTTAGAAGTGATGTTTGATGCTGGTAGGACTTTTTCATTTTTAATTAAGATGTTTAAAAAAATCTCATTAAAATGGATTATAGATGTTATTAACACAGGAAAGATGTACAGCCATAGGGACGTGGTAAGCAGAATTCTAACACTGTCCCCCTCATGATTCCCTCTGGTACTTTTAATACTCTCCTCCAACAACACCATAACCCAAACACATCAGTGGTAGGGTGGTGGTGGTGGTGTGCCATAGAGTCGGTTCCAACTCATGGTGACCCTGTATACGGTTTCCAAGAGGCTAGATAAATCTTTACAGGAGCAGAAAGCCTCATCTTCCTCCTGAGGAATGGTTGGTAGTTTCCAATTGCCAACCTTGAAGTTAGCAGCCCCACTCGTACCACTACACTATCAGAGCTCCTTATTCAATCAGTAACCAGTACCTAATCTGGGTACAGGTATAAAGACAGTTTGCAGATACAATTAAGTGATTAACCAGCTGACTTTAAACGAGGGAGGTTATGCGGATGATCCAGATGGGCCCAATAATCACATTGCTGTTAGGTGCCAACCAGTTAGTACTGACTCAGAGGAACCTTACGCACAGCAGAATGAAACACTGTCCTGTCCTTCACCAGTCTCACAATCATTGCCACGCTTATACGTCTGAAGTATGAGAGAACAAGTCTGGCCATCCTGGCTTCTACACAGCATTCTGGCTGTACTTCTACCAATGTAGATTTGTTTGTTCTTCTGGCAGTCCATGATACTTTTAATACTCTCCTCCAACAACACCATAACACAAACACATTCATTCTTCCATGGTCTTCCTTATTCATTGCCTAATTTTCACATGCATATGAGGCTTTCAAAAATAGCATGGTGTTTTAAAAGAAGACGAGGGAACCAGAAGGGAAAGGCAGAGAGACTCAAAACATGAGAAGGATCCCAAACACTATTACTAGCTTTGAAGATAGAGCAATCCGTGAGCTGAGGAATGCAACCAACCTCTAGAAGCCTAGAATAGCCCCCATGGACATCAGAATTGATTTCTGCCAATAAGCCTAGAAGTGGCCTCAACCCCAGGCATGCCTACGCTTTGACTTCAGCCTTAAAGCCCCGGAGCACAGAACTCAGCAGAGCTACATTACACCTGCACTTCAAACAAATATATGAATGTTATTGTAAGTCACTGAATTGTGGTAATGTGCTATAGCAGCAATAGAAAACTAATACAAGGGGCAGAGCAAAAAAGAATCAAAACATGGTCACACATAAGTCTGTTATAAAATCATTCATCTTTAATCTCAGTTAAAGCACAATAGGAGTCCTGGTGTGGCACTGTGGGCTAATGCATCATACTGCAAAGTCCTTTGAACTGCAAGGTCGGTGGTTCAAGCGCACCACGGGCTCCTTGGAAACCCTTTACAGGATCTCTATGGGTAGGAATCAACTCAACGGCACTTAACAACAACAACAAAGCACAATAAATCAAATGGAATTTTTAAATTTCATAACTAGGATATTAAATTCAGAATCAGGATGTAAGTGTGAAAAATAGGTTGACAACATAGCACTTTATTGCATAATCTTAAACACTACCTTGAAATGGGAAATTTCCCATTCTTTCTAAGTAATTCAAAAGAAGATTCATAAAACATTTTGTAATCTGGAAGAAAAGGGGAAAGAATTTAGATCCCAAAATGTGATTATCATTATTATGAATATCTGTTGCTAAGTGCTGTGGACTTGGTTCTGATTCATAGCGATCCTATATAGGGTTTCCTAGGAGCGACTGGTGGGTTTGAGGCTCAAATGAACCTTGGGGCCCAGCACTTTATCCTCCAGGGCCACACAAAACTGCATAAGAACAAAATAATCCTATCATAGTTTTGAAGTGTATATCACCTTCCCTGGACTCCTGGTGTGGCGGTGTGGGTTAATGCACTGGACTTCAAAGTTGATTTGAACGACAAGGTCAGCAGTTCAAGCTCACCAACCTCTTCTAGGAAACCCTACACAAGGTCACTATGGGTCGAAACAGACTCTACAGCACTTAAAGCAACACCAACAATCATCTTCACTCAAGTGTATGACTAAGAATAATTTTGTTGTTGTTTTTAAGTGTCGTGGAGTCTGTTCCAACTCATAACAACCCTGTATAGGGTTTTTGATGTTTTAAATCTTGAGAGCATAAAGCCTCATCTTTTTCCCTCAGAGTGGTTGGCAGGCTTGAACCAAGGACCTTATGGTTGACAATCCAGTGCTTTTCACTTATCATAAGGAGCCACTGGGTGACAATCAGAGAGAATTCCACTTAGAATCAAGAAAAACATTCTAGTAACTAGAGCTTTCCAACAATCAAATGGGCTGCCTCAAAAAGCAGTAAGTTATCAGAAATATTGCAAAAGGGATTCCTAGAATTCCATAGAAATGCTGGACTAAATGACCTCTATCTACACTCTATTCCAGCTCCAGAATTCTGTCATCTCATCAGCTTAGTCACAGAGACTGGCAGTGGAAGATAAAAGGCCATTGATATTAACAGAATGGCACTACAGGATAATGCAATGGACAGCAAGGTCAGTTTGAACCACAAGGTCAGCGGTTCAAACCCACCAGTCACTACTAGGAAACCCTAGATAAGGTAACTATGAGTCAGAATCAACTCGATGGCACTTTGCAACAACAACAGTCACTATTATTACACAGTCTCCACGAATTTATCAAATCTTAACATTGGGTTTGCAGGACAAATCTCACTGCAACAAATTAGTAGCACTACAAGTTTCTCTCCAGGAAACACAAATAAGGAAATACTAAAACAAGACTTATTTTTAAAGGCAGAATTTTAATTTCTATTTCTATAAAATTGCTTTTCCAAAGTGAGATTTGGGTGTCTTCTTCTGGATCAGAAGGGAAGATGAAAATGGACGAGGGGCCTAAAGAGTCTGTCCTCCAGTTCTGATGAAAATGACCCCAGTTTACATGTCAATGCTCAAGAATCCCATAAGCAGCTGACTCTCCTAGGACTGCTTGTCCCTTCAAAACAAAACACATGGAACCTGCTCATATCTCATATAACAAGACATTTCCCAGCACCTGTGATGGCAAATTAACCCAAGATGGGCTACTTATTATAAGGAATGCCTCTCTTCCTGGTATTCTCTTCCCAAAACACAAAGCGATTCACTTTTCACTCAAATTCATATTTGGTTTAGTTTGTGTCCTTGAGATTGGCCAAGTTTCCCTGGTTTTGGTGGAATGAGGAGGAACCAGTCACTTCCTATTTACCTTTCTTCACAAAGGCTAAATTGGATAGATGCAAATCAACATTCCTTTCAAGTATTCCTCTGTCACTCCAGGTGATGCCTTTGGCAAGGAGTGATGGGAAAATGCCCAGACATCCACAGATTAAGCCTGGAGAGGACTTGGGGGGCCAGGTGACTCGCTGTCTCCCAGATGTGGCTCTACAGAATAAATCAAGCTCTCTGGCTGAGCGGCTGTATCCAGCAACTGCTTCAGAGCAGCCACACTCATGAGTTCCTAGAGAAGGGATTCTGAGAAAAAAGAAAGAGCCCAGTTCCCTAGAAACATTAAATGAACACAAGGGATCTGGAAGCAGAACAGCTGATGCCAGAAAGCTTTCCCCTTGTCTGTTTCCTGCCTTCTTGGAAAATCTTTGCATGAAAATAGATTGGATTACTCTGCCCGGACAGTTGCTGCTGGAGAATTTCATTTTGGACTAACAGGAAAGCAAAGTTTGCCATCTTATTTGGTTTGAATAGAACCTTAACTTTGTTGACATCAGCAAGGATTTGAGGCTGCAGGTTTTTGCATTACAAGAGATAACTTTCCATAATATTAACTTGCAAATTAGGTAACAAAAAGCCTTACTCTCCCAGCAGAACACTGAGGTATGGAATGCTCGAATAGAAAAGAGCATCAAAAGAGGAATAGCAGTTCAAAACCAAGAAAGAACCTACAGAGTCCAGTCCTCTTATTTTACAGAGAAGAAAATTAAGCATATATCTAAACCTACTTTCTTTGACCAAAGTTATGAGAACATACACACAAAAACTATATAATATCATTCCCAGGCAACGAAAAACTGAAACAGAAAGACTTATAAGTAACATTCTATCAGCTTCCTAGCTCATGTGTGCTGTGGATTAATGCGTCAGACTGCAAAGCCATTTGAACTGCAAGGTCAGCAGTTCAAGCTCACCAGCTGCTCCTCGGAAACCCTATACAGAGTTGCTGTGGGTCGGAGTAGACTTGATGACATTTAACAACAACTTTTAAGCCCTATGACCTATTACTACTCTATCTACAAATTAATCACTGTTGATACTGTTAAGTGCCAGTCAGGTCTGATTTATAGCGACCCTAGGTCGGTTTTGAACCACAAAGTTAGCTGTTCAAACACAACAGCCGTTCCTCTGAATATACAGGGTTGCTATGAGTCCACACCGACTCACCGGCACTTAACAATAACAACGGTAGTGTTACCTAGGAGGAGGTGGTAGGTTTGAATTACAGACCCTGAAGTCATGACTCCAAATCACAAACTGGTGATAGTGGTGGTGGTGGTTATATGCTGTGGAGTCGGTTCCAACTCATAGCGACCCTGTACAGGGTTTCCGAAGCTGTAAATCTTTACGGGAGCAGAAAGCCTCATCTTTCTCCCACAGTGGTAGTTATATGCCGTGGAGTCAGTTCCAACCCTGCATAGGGTTTTTGAGGCTGTAAATCTTACGGGAACAGAAGGCATCATCTTTCTCCAGTGGAACAGCTGGTAGTTTTGAACTGTTGACAACCACCATGCTATCAGAGCTCCTTAAATCAAACACTTTGTTGTTGTTGTTAAGTGTCATCGAGTCAGCTGTGACCCATAGTGACCCTGCATAGGGTTTCCGAGGAGCAGCTGGTGAGCTTGAACCACCGACCTTACAGTTCAAATGGCTTTGCAGTCTGATGCATTAACCCACAGTGCCACACCAAATCAAACACCACATGGCTATAATTTGTAAATTCAAGCCTACCTTAATAATCACATGTCTTAAGGGCAGTAGGTCTTAAGTACAAAATGCATTTACTTTTGATATCATCTTAACTTTCGTATTTGAATATTTTCATAAGGTGGGAATGAGATCCAAGGCTCCATGTGAGCTCTCAGGATTTTACAAAGGAAATACAGTGTTTACAGTAGTAGCATCTACCTTGACATTTTAGTCCTTAGCCACTATTTCATGTATCGTGCTTTCTAGTAAATCCGACAGTAACCTACATTTGGGATTGTATGAATCCCAAATATGGGAGCCCAGGTAGTGGGGATGCATATTACTAGATACTCTGAACAAAAATGAAATGAAATGAAAGTAGCAAATCCCTTTTTAAAGCAATGTACTCCATCAAAGGCCTTTCATCTGTAATATGGCAAGCAACCTTAAGTGTTCCTGTTTTAATAACTCACAGGGGAAACACGAAATCTATCGGACCTTCCAGAAGCATGAAAAAACAAAGGGTAGTATCACAGCAGCTTTGGTGCCTTTTAACTTAATGGTTAGCTTTAAAGAAAAGTGAGTAAGGCTTTTAAATGTTTATGAGAAAGCAAAGCAAAGTACTGTAAAAATTACTCTGCTGGCAGGCCATAAACAAAATCAGAATCTTTGCAGAACTCACGAAACTACACAGCCATTTTAAAAATGGAAGTCAGCATTTGACAGGTATTTAGAATTTGATACAACAAAATTATAAACTGTGTATACTTTTTAAAGTCAATAAGTCAATAACTTTATAATTATAAACTGTGTATACTTTTTAAAGTCAATAAGAAACTTATTTTATTTCTAACTAGAAGAAAAAAAGCAGAGTTCTCCAAAAATCACTAAATTGTTGTGTTCAGGGTAAGTAACTAGCCACAAAGAACTAAAGAATCAACATTGGCTTAAAAAAGTGACCACAGAATTTCAAACTGATTATGAATAATTAAATATGGCTCTATATTTTCTAGTTAGGTATTGATATTAAGACTATGGCTTCCACAGAAAAATACTCCACTCTATTTTCATGCATTAATCACAGTAATCAAACAAATCTAACTACAAAATTAAATGGACTGCTTGGGGTTTTTGTTTTTGTTTTAATTCTTAATTAAAAAAAGAAAAAACTGGAAAACCACAGCATTAGGGGAGATTAGCACATTTAACAATCTCTCCTCCTTCCCAAAACTCTTCATGCCATAAAAAAAAAATGTGGATAATTTATTATGCTCAGTGTTCCTTTTACATAGCTAATGACTACCTCATTTGAGGGATTTCTTTCCACTTACTAAAATGTTACAGGAAAAGAGAAATATTTCGATGTTGAGAAAAACAACGGTCTAATATCCTATGTAAATGAGAAAGTTTCAAACTGCAGGTGACACTCCTGTCAGACATAAAAATGATGGAGCCACACTGCATTCCCAGGAAAAGAAAGGCCAATATGGAAAGCCATTTGTTCATGGGAAGAATGTATCAAGGTGTAAACAACTTGATCCTGGGAAATACACATTCCTGGTGCCACTCACCTAAGTAGTAACTCACTCCCTCCTAGAGAAGGGGCTGGCCTTTACATTTCAAAGAAATTTAAGCTAAAACTGATCTAATCTACCATCAATCATTAAGGAACTCTGGTAGCATAGAGGTTATGCTGTTTGAAACTACCAGCTGTTCTGTGGGCGAAAGATGAGGCTTTCTGCTCCCATAAAGATTTACAGCCTCGGAAACCCTGTACAGGGTCGCTATGAGTTGGAACCGACTCCCTGGCACATGACAACAACAACACACCATCGATCATTAATTCCCCCAATACCTTTTCTTTGGAGCCCTGGTATGGTGCTGTGAGATAATGCTGGACCCCAAGGTTGTCTGAATTGCACCAGCTGCTTCTTGGAAGCCCCATGCAGGATCATGATGAGTCAGAACTCTCTCAAAGACACTTAGCAAAAACAGCCTTTCCTTTGGTGGAGTCCTGGTGTGGCGCACTGGGTGCAGTGGGTTCATGCACTGGACTGCAAAGTCAGTTCGAACTGTAAGGTTTGCTGTTCAAACTCAGCAGCTGCTCCTTGGAAATCCGATACAGAATCCCTATGAGTTGGAACCAACTTGACTGCACTTAGTAACAGTAATCACCACTCCTAAAAGAACATGAGATTTTCTTCTTTAACATTTCTGGTGTCAGAAGAAAGATTTCATAGGTCTATTACTGTTGACAATGCCTAGGTAAAGGCCTTTCCTCTACTCATTTATTGGACTAAAAATCCAATCACAAACAGTACCTGCTGAGCTGCTTTAAGGCTCTTCTGCTTCCAAGAATTCTTAGGAATAGCCACTCGCTCACACTGATAATTTTTGAGCTATTGTGAATTTGTTTTGTTTTGTTTTGCAGGCAAGAATTTACTTTATTGTTGCTGTCATTAAAAAGTGGGAATACCATGTCTGAAAGAGATTTGGAGCCACCTTGTGGGACTTGACTTACCATGTGAATAATGCTTATGGCCCCTTAGCATAGATGTCCTTGTCTTGTTGCCAAAGCCTCATTCAAGACATTGCATTGGGCATATCTGCTGCAAAAGATTTCTTTTGAGTATTAAAGAGCAAAGATGTCACTTGGAGGCCTAAAGTGTGCCTGACCCAAGCCATGGTATTTTCAGTTGCCTCATATGCATGTGAAAGCTGAACAGTGAATAAGGACTGGAGAAGAATCCAAAATGGATAACTTAAAAAGTTATCAGTGTAAGGGAGTGGATATTCCTAAGAATTCTTGGAAGCAGGAGTGCTCAAAGCAGCTCAGCAGTTACTATGTTTGTGACTGGATTTTTAGCCCAATAAATTAGTGGAGGAAAGACCTTTGCCTAGGCATTGTCAACAGTAATAGACCTTTGAAATCTTGCTTCTGACACCAGAAAAGTCAAAGAAGAAAATCTCATGTTCTTTTAGGAGTTGTTGTTACTGTTATTAAGTGCAGTCGGTTAGGAGAAATCAGTGACTACCTCTGAGATTCTTTTACCTAAGTTAACTTTTCTACTTTTCTAACAAAAGTTAGAGAACCAAGAATCAGTTCAAAATTAAACAGTCCTAGTGGCATGCCTATTTTGATTGGTGTATTATAATGTCTCTAAAAGGTATCAAAACAGTAAAATTGCTTCCCTGCAAGATAGTGGCTCTAAATTAACTAAGCAGAATAAAAAATGTCATTTAAGCTCTCACCACTCTTGACCCCCTGCCAGTTGGTACCTCTTTATATTCTTCTTTACCTTCCTAAAGCCTCTGATAACACTATCTAAACTTCCTTTTTTCCCTAAAAACAAAAACAGCAATTAACCCTTGACTGAAATGGCCTTGAGTATTCTTCCAGCCATAATAGTGAAGATTCCCCTCATGTTCAGACTCAGACTGAAAATGCTGCGAGAGATTTTCCTAAACTCCATGAGAAACCCAACATATTTTCTGAAGAATTTTAAAACCTTGTTGAAGCCTACTCACTTAGCCTCCCTAATGTATATTCCTTTCTTCACAAGATTATAAGCCCCGGGGAATCCCAATTATTGCTACTATATACAGAATGGAAAGACCCCAAGGACGGTTTAAACTTAAATATTGATAAAACAACCACAGAGTTGTTGTAGTACTCTCAAGCATGAATTAAAAAAATTTAAAAAAAAATTTTTTTTTTAATTAAACAGACTATCCTAAAGGCCTTTTCAATAATTTATTGAAGTAAAATTCATTCTTACAGAATAAAGATTAAAGCATTTGTGATGATCTGATCTGGCTTCTCCAAAACATTTTGGCCCTCACTTTGACAACTCTATGTACAAAATGAACACTACTCAGTCCTTTGCCATCCTTATAGTTACTGTACCAATCCAAATCATTAGAGTCTTCATCTTTTTAGATGACCCACTATTTTATCAAGCATTATGTATTTCTCCAAGGACCAGTTGTTTTTGATAACATGTCTAACGTAGGAGACAGGAAGCCTCCTCATCCTTGTTCCTAAGGAGACTTGCTTCTGTTTCAAAGACAGATTTATTTGATATTCTGGCAGTCCGTGATGCTTTTAATATTTTTCACCAACACCACAACTCAAATGTATCCATTCTGGATTCCTCTCCAGGTCTTCTTATTCACTGTTCAGTTTTCACATGCATATGAGGCAACTGAAAATACCATGGCTTGGGTCAGGCACACCTTAGTCCTCCAAGTGACATCTTTGCTCTTTAACACTCAGAAGAAGTCTTTTGCAGCAGATATGCCCAATGCAATGTGTCATTTGATTTCTTGATTCTGCTTGCATCAGCACTGACTGTGGATACAAGTAAAATGAAATCCTTGACAACTTCAATCTTTTCTCCGTTTTTTATGTTGCAGTTTACTGGTCCAGTTGTGAATATTGTTACTTTCTTTAAATTGAGTTGTAAGCCATATCAAAGGCTGTATACTTTGATCTTCATCAGCAAGTTAAGTCCTCCTCCCTTCAGCAAGCAGGGTTGTATCATCTGCATGTTACAGGTTGTTAATGAGCTTTCCTCTAATCCTGATACCCTGGTCTTCTTCATATAGTCCAGCTTCTCAGATTATTTGCTAAGCATACAGATAAAACAAATATGGTGAAAGGATATAATTCCAGCACACACCTTTCTAGTATCCTCTAGTATCCTCCACTGTAGCAACTCCTTCATGGTCTATGTACAGGTTCCTCAGAAGCACAATTAAGTGTTCTGGAATTCCTATTTTTCCTGATGTTATCCATAGTTTGTTATAATCTACATAGTTTCATGGAAGCAGCAGTCAAGAAATTAAATGACATATTGCATTAGGCAAATCTGCTGCACAAGACCTCTTTAAATAGTTCAAGAACAAAGATGTTAGATTGAGGACTAAGGTGTGCCTGACCCAATCCATAGTATTTTTAATAGCCTCATATGCATGTGAAAGTTGAACAATGAATAAGAAAGAATGTAGAAGAATTAATGCATTTGAGTTATGGTGCTAGAGGAGAATATTAAAAGTACCAGGGACTGCAAAAGAGAAGACAAATTGTGTGTTGGAAGTAGTACAGTCAGAATGCTCCTTAGAATCCAGGATGGCAAGACTTTGTCTCTCATACTTTTGACACATTACTAGGAGGGACCAGTCCCTCCCTTCAGAAGGACATCATGCTTGGTAAAGTGAGGGTCAGCGAAAAAGAGGAAGACCTCCAACCAGATGGACTGGCACAGTGGCAGCAGCAATGGGCTCAAGCATAGTAACAACTGTGGGATTGGCACCAGAATGGTCAGTGTTTCGTTCTGCTGTGCATAAAGTCACTATCAGTTGGTACCGACTCAATGGCACCTAACAACAACAGCAACACATAGTTAAATGCCTTTACATGATACCCAGTTTCATATCTAGTTTTAAATCTGAGATCTCATCCTTAGTCCAATGGCACTCATTAGACTGAGTGACAGAACCTACTGTCAAGATAACCAATTTAGCTTACAAACTCTCCTAGGTTTTTGAAACCAAAAGGGTTTATTAGACTTGCAAACTGATGGCCATTCAGTTGCAACAATTACCATCTCCCAGTCTAAAGATAAACCATGCAAGAGCAGGTATTTGCCACTGTTATTTAAAAATTGGTCATTGGAAAAATGAATGCTTTAAGTTAAAACGAAAAACCAGTATGTGGTTACTAAGTGCCTTTGAGTAAGTTCCCACTCTTAGTGCCCCTGTATAGGGTTTCTGAGGCTTTTAAATCTGTGTGGGAACAGAAGCCCTCATCTTTCTCCCATGGAGTGGCTGACAGGCTAAAACTGCAGACCTTGTAGTTCACAGTCCAGTGCTCTCTCCCACTTAACAATAATAAATATTTTTTTCTTAATTCCTACAATCTGATTCAAAGGGGTCTCTGGGGAAAACACAGGGACTTTACCTGTGGTGGCTCTTAATCTACAAGAAGAAACTATTATTATTAACAAAGACCCATGCCAGTTTTGGGAGTCCTGGTGTGGTATTGTGGGTTAACATGCCAGACTGCAAAGCCATTTGAAATGCAAGATCAGTGGTTCAAGCTCACCAGCTGCTCCTTGGAAACCCTATACAGACAGGGTCGCTATGGGTTGGAATCGAGTCAACAGCACTTAACAACAATATTACAATTTTTAATTGACATAGGAACCACTCTGTCTACACAATATATTTTTTAAATCCCTGTCCCAGAACTTTGAAACCTCAAAAGTAGGGACAGTGCGCAGTCAAGAACAAATGTTAATTCATTCCCAAAGTGTTCTGATATTGCTTCTACCTGTTGAATACTTAAACTATTTTTAGCTCAGTTGATATACCTGGCAATTTATAGCTAAGAGATATTTTCTCCAAATGGAATTGCTACTTATAACTTAATGAAAAGGAAGACATATTTTCATTCAGGGACTGGTCCCTCCTCATAATATATCTGAAATATGAGAGACAAAGTCTGGCCATCCTGG
>NW_006408692.1:1007585-1016806 GCF_000296735.1 Chrysochloris asiatica | reverse complement strand
CTGGCATAATAAACCATATGATTGTCAGATTCAAAATGGCCAATACCAGTCCATTTCAGCTAACTAATGCCTAGGAGATAGATGTTTATGTGTTCCACTTCATTTTTCATAACTTCCAATTTTCTTAGATTCATATTTCATACACTCCTTGTTCAGATATTAATGAATGTTTGCAGCTGCTTCTCTTTGTTTTAAGTTGTGCCCCATCAGCAAATGAAGGTCCCCAAAGCTTTACTCCATTCACATTGTCATGGTCAACTCTACTTTGAGGAAGTAGCTCTTTCCTTGGCGTATTTTGAGTGTCTTCTAACTTGAGAGCCTCATCTTCTGGCACTACATCTAACAATATTCTGGTGCTTTTTATCATGTTTCAATATTCAATATTCTGGTGCTAACTGACAGTATTCCACTTCTATTCAAAAGGTTTTCAGTGGCTAAACATTCAGAAGTAGTCCACCTCTCCTTCTTCCTAGTCTGTCTCAGTCTAGAAGCTCAGTTGAAACCTGTCTACCATAGGTGATCCTGCTCACAGCAACACACAAGCCACCATAATAGGACAAACTAACAGATGAATGGTTGGACTATATACATGGACTTCACTAAATAGAATACATAGGAATCAAATTGATGATTTTTGTGGATGAGAAAATAGAGAAGCTCAAACTAGGCCAGGGACAGACTGTGGAACAAATCATCAATTGCTCCCATGTAAGTTAAGGCTAACTAAAGCTGAAGAAAGTTAAGACAAATACACAATCATAAAAATATGACTTTGAATATGTTACTGTTGTTGTTAAGTGCTGTTGAGTTGGTTCCAACTCATAGCACTTAACAACAACAGTAATATATTCATATGTTATATAACTGTATAGTGTATCTGAGGAATGGCTGGTGAGTTTGAACCACTGACCTTGTGGCTCAAACTGACCTTGCAGTCCAGTGCTTATCCTTTGGTACCACACTAGGACTCTGACTTTAAGTGTATCACATCTGAATTTAGAGACCACCTCAATAATAGATTTGATGCATTAGACACTGATAACCAAAGACCAGAGGTGTCGTGGGATGAGATAAGAACAGCATATATGAAGAAAGAAAAAGGTCACTAAAAAGACACGAAAGAAAGAAAAGACCAATATGGATGTCAGAAGAGATTCTGAAACTTGTTCTTGAATGCAGAGAAGCTAAAGCCACTAGAAGAACTGATGAAGCCAAAGAGCTGAACAAAAATCAATTCCAAGGGTTGTTCAATAACACAAATACTGTATTATAATGAAATGTGCAGTCACAGGAGTCAGAAAACCAAAACAGGAGAACATACTCCTTCTTTCTCAAGCTGAAAGAACTAAAGAAAAATTCAAACATTAAGTTGCAATATTGAAACATTCTGTGGGCAAAATATTGAATTATGAGGAAAGCATCAATTCTGTCATTTCCAGCAGCCTCAATTTTTCATGAATGCCTTCAGTGAAACTTTCATTTCTTCCTTCATTGACACTGGCTCTTGATGATATGCTCCCTCTTGAAATGGTTAAACATCAACCATTTCTTTTTGGTATGTTACGTGCCTTCGAATCAGTTCCAACTCACAGCAACCCTATATAGGATTTCCAAGGAGCAGCTGGTGAATTTGAACCACCAATCTTGTGTTTCAAATAAACTTTGCAGTCAAGTGCTTTATCCCACAACACCACACCAGGTATGCTGTTGTTTGTAAGTGCTGTCAAGTCGGTTCCAACACATAGCAACCCTGTACAGGGTTTCCAAGGTGAGCTTGAACCGCCGACCTTGCAGTTCAAACGACCATTGCAGTCCAGTGCATTACCATAGTGCCACACACCATGACAATGTATTCCTTCCATAATCTTTGGATACTTTCTGCATCATTCAATATGTTGATGATTGAATTCTTCAATATTGAAGTCGAGATCTGAATTTTTTCTTCAGTTCTTCCAGCTAGAGAAATTCAAAGTATGTTCTTTCATTTGGGTTTTCCAACTCCAGGTCTTTGCACATTTCATGATAACGTCTTACTTTGACTTCTCGAGCTGTCCTTTGAAAATTTCTGTTCAGCAAAACTCCTCATTTCTTCCTTCAGCTTTAGCTTAATGGAATGACCTTTTGTTTTCTTCATATATGATGTCCTTGATGCCATTCCATAACTCCTCTGGTATTTTGTTATTAGTGTCTAGTGTCTCAAATCTGTTCTTTCAACAATTTAATGTATCACTGTAAGCCCTCACTCATCTATGCCAAGAAATCTGGAAGACAGCTACCTGACCAACGAATCAGAAGATACCCATATTTGCACCCATTCCAAAAAAAGATGACCCAAAAGAATGCTGAAATCATTAAATAATATCATTAATACCACATGCAAGTAAATTTTTTGCTTAAGATTACTCAAAAATGGTTGCAACCATGCATTAACAGGGAATTGCCAAAATTCAAGTCAGATTGAAAATAGGATATGTAAAGAGGGGTATTGCTGATGTCAGATGAATCTTGGCTAAAATCTGAGACTACCAGAAAGATGTTTACTTGTGCCTATTGACTAGGCAAAGGCTTTCTACTATGTAGCTCACACACAAGCTATGGATAACACTGTGAAGAATGGGTATTGTATAATACTTCAATGGGCTCAAGAGGAAGCTGTACATAAACCAAGAGGCAGCTGTTAGAACAGAACACAGGGAGACTAAATGGTTTAAAATCAGAAAAAAGGTATGTGCCATGGTTGTATCCTTTCACAGTATTAATTCAATTTTATGCTGAGCAAATAATCTGAGAAGCTGGATTACATGAAGAACATGGCATCAGGGTTCGAGGAAGACTCATTAACAATCTACAATATACAGATGATACCATCTTGTTTGGTGAAAGTGAAGAAGACTTAAAATACTCACTGATTAATATCCTTACAATACTCACTGATTAATATCAAACAACATTCAATATGGATTTTACCTCAATATGAAAAGAACAAAAAAATCCTCAAAACTAGATCAACATTATGATAAATGGGAAAAATACTAAAGGTGTCAAAATCTTCATTTTGCTTGCATCCACAATTAACACTCATGGAAGCAATAGTCTAGAAATCTCCAGGCAGTGTTTTGTTCTGCTGTGCATAAAGTTGCTATGAGAGTGAACAACATAACAACATCAATAATAGAAAGCATTAAAAGAAGATGAAAGAATACACAGAACCACTGTTACCAAAAAGAATTGGTGGATGTTTAGCCATATCAAGAGGTAGCACATGATCAAGAATCAATAGCATTGAAATAAGAAGTCCAAGCTGCATTGAAGGTATCTGGCAAAAACAAGGTTCCAGGAATTGATGGACTACAAACTGAAATGTTTCAACAAAGTGATGCAGTGCAGGAGGTACTCACTCATCTATGCCAAGAAATTTAAAAACAGTTACCTGGCCAACCAACTGGAAGAGATTCATCTTTGTGCACATTCCAAACAAAGATGATACAATAGAATGCAAAAATCATTGAATAATATCATTAATATAACCTGCAAGTAAAATTTTGCTGAAGATAATTCAAAAAGTTGTTGCAACAGTATATTGATAGGGAAGCACCAGAAATCCAAGCTAGATTTAGAAAAGAATGTGGAATGACAGGTAACATTGGTGATATAAGATGGATCTTGGCTAAAAGCAGAGAATACCATAAAAATGTTTACTTGCCCTTTATTGACTATGCAAAGGTATTCAACTGTGGGAATCATAACAAACTATGAATGGCATTACAAACAATGGGCATTCTAGAGCACTTAATTGTGCTCATGAGGCACCTGTACATAAAACAAGAGACAATTGTTTCAATAGAATAAGAGGATACCAAATGCATTAAAATCAGAAAAGGTTTGCATCAGGGTTATCTTCCTCTCACCATACTGGCAAATAATCTGAGAAGCTGTACTATATGAAGAAGAACATCGGGATTGGAGAAAGCTTGATTAACAACTTTTGATATGCAGCTAACATAACCCTTGCTCAATGGAATCAAAGAGGATCTAAAATACTGTTGAAGATCAAAGGCTATCATCTTCAGTATGGATTACACCTCAATGTATGTAAAGAAAACAAAATTCCTCACAACTGGACAATAAACATCAGTATGATAAACAGAGAAAAGACTGAATAAAGTTTTCAAATACTTCATTTTGCTTGGATCCACAATCAATACTCATGGTAACAGCAATCAAGAAATCAAAAAATAACTGCATTAGGCAAATCTGCTGCAAAAGACTTCTTTAAAAGTGTTGAAGAGCAAAGACGCCAGTTTGAGGACTAAGGTGTGAATAACTCAAGCCATGGCATTTCCAATTGTCTCGCATGCATGTGAAAGTTGAACAATGAATAAGAAAGACTGTAGAAGAATTGATGCATTTTAATTATGGTGTTGGAGAGGAATACTGAAAGCACCATGGACTTCAAGAACAAACAAATCTGTCTTGGAAGAAGTATAGCCAGAATGCTCTTTAGAAGTGAGGATGGTGACCGAGACATTGTCTCTCGTGCTTTGGACAGACAGGATCAATCAGAAAATACCAGTCCCTGAATGAGGACATCATGCTTGATAAAGTGTAGGGTCAGTGCAAAAGAGGAAGACACTTAAAGCGATGGATTGACACAATGGCAACAGCAATAGGCTGAAACATAACAAATGTGACAATGGAGCAGGATCAGGAAGTGTTTCATTCTGTGGTGCTTATGGTCGCTATGAGTTGGAACTGACTCAACAGCACTTAACAACTCATTGCCTCTATCAGCCTCAATCTTCTGGTCTAGTAGAGAAAACTAAAGAAATAATAAAGATCCTAATAGCAAACCTTTCCAAAACTTTAAATTTATTCTAAACAAAGGTCCTTCTCTTAATTCTTTTCATCTGAGATCCACTGAGCTTAGGCCCCACAAAATTACCCCTATGAAAGAATCAGCAGGAGATCCATAGCCCTCACTCTAATTCTCTCTCAATTACAGAAGGAGTGCCAGTCTTTAATCCACTGTTGTAAAGAATATCTTTCACAGGTTAGAAGTCTGACAAATAGAAACTAATCTCCCAAAATCTGCCTAATACCACTCCAGGAGAATATGTATATTGAAAGTCATCAAATAAAAGGCTCATCAGAACATTATTAGAAGGACGATACTTAGCCCTCCTCACTAATCCATGTTGGCCAAATTAGAGGGAATAATCCAAAACCTTGGATCTACTTGTCACAATTTAAAAAGGCATGAATTCCTTTTTGGACTACTCAATTTAAACATTTAAATGCCTCTAGCGCTGTAGGCTAATGTGCTGGGCTGCAAAGTCATTTGAAACACAAGGTCGGTGGTTCAAGCTCACCAGTTGCTCCTTAGAAACCCTATACAGGGTCACTATGGGTCGCATATGACTCCGACAGCACTTAACAGCAACAATATGGCTGGCACTGGAGTCCTGGTGTGGCACTGTGGGCTAATTCACTGGACTGCAAGGTCAGTTTGAATGTCCAGGTCAGCAGTTCAAATTCACCAGCCACTTCTCAGAAACCCTACACAGGGTCCTTATAAGTCAGAAACGACTCGAAGGCACATAGCAATGAAAACAATGGCTAGTACCTTCCTAGACAAGTGACTGACATTTAAATTTCAAGGGATCTCAAAGAGTTCTGCTGTGGCCTTGTGGGTTAATGTGCTGGACTGTACAGTCTGTTTGAACCTCGAGGTTGGAGGCTCAAGTTCACCAGTAATTCCTAGGAAACACTATACAGGGTCGCTATGGGTTGGAACCAACTCAATGGCACTTAACAACTACAACAAGCTGAAGCTGATCTTGTCTGTAATCAATCATTAGTCCCTACCTTTCCTTTGTTTTCTATGTATATAGACCTCTCTCTCATTGAATAATTGCTGCTTTGTATTTTTACTTATTACTGCCCAGTTCTAAGGAACTCCGGGTAGCATAGTGTTTACGAGTTGGGCTACTAACCTCAAGATCAGAGCTCGAAACTACCAGCTGTTCCATGGGAGAAAGATGAGGCTTTCTATTCCTGTAGAGATTTACAGCCTCAGAAACTCTATTCAAGGTTGCTATGAGTCAGAACCGACTCCACGGCACATCACCACCACAGTCCAGCTCTAGCTGTATTGTTGTTAGGTGCCATCGAGTCGGTACTGACTCAGCTACCCTATGCACATCAGAACGAAACACTGCCCGATCATGGGCCAACCTCACTATTGTTGCCACGCTTGAGTCCATCGATTCTGCCACTTGGCCAATCCATCTCATTGGGGGGGTCTTCCTCTTTTTATCTGACCCTCCACCCTACCAAACATTATATCCTTCTCCAGTGACTGGTCCCTCCTAACAATATGTCCCAAGTATGAGAACAAAGTTTGGCCATCCTGGCCTCCAAGGAGCACTCTGGCTGCACTTCTTCCAACACGGACCTGATTGTTCTTTTGGCAGTCCATGGCACTTTCAATATTCTCCTCCAACACCATAACTCAAATGTGTCAATTCTTATACAATCTGCCTCACTTACTGTCCAGCTTTCACATGCATATGAGGTTAGTGAAAATACCATGGCTTGAGTCAGCCACACCTTAGTCCTCAAGCTGACATCTTTGCTCTTCAACACTTTAAAAAGGTCTTGTGCAACAGATTTGCCTAATGCAATACAACATTTGATTTTTTGACTGCTGTTTCCATGAGTGTTGATAGTTGATCCAAGAAGAATGAAGTCCTGACAACGTCAATCTTTTCTTCACTGATAAGAATGTTGTTTATTGGTCCAGTGATGAGGATTTTTGTTTTCTTGACATTGAGATATAATCCATATCGAAGGCTGTGCTCTTTGATCTTCATCAGTAAATGTTTTAAGTCCTCTTAACTTTCAACAAGCAAGGTTGTATCATCTGCATATTGCAGGTTGTTAATGAGTCTTCCCCCAATCCTGATGCCATGTTTTTCTTCATATAACCCAGCTTTTTGGATTATTTGCTTAGCATACAGGTTGAATAAGTATGGTGAGAGAATATAACCCTGTCGCACACCTTTCTTAATTTTAAACCATTCCGTGTTCCCGTGTTCTGTTCTAACAACTGCCTCTTGGTCCAGGTACAGATTACTCAGAAATACAATTAAGTGTTCTGGAATACTCATACTTCTCAATGTTGTCCATAGCTTGTCATGATCCACACAATCAAAAGCCTTTGCATAGTCAATAAAGCACAGGGAAACCGCCTTCTGATATTCTCTGCTTTCAGCCAAGATCCATCAGACATTAGCAATGATATCCCTCATTCCACGGCCTCTTCTGAATCCAGTTTGAACCTCTGGAAGTTCTCTGTCAATGTAAGCTTGTAGTCGTTTCTGTATTACTTTTAGTAAAACTTTACTTGCATGAGATAGCAAAGAGATTGTCCGATGATTTCTGCCTCATTTCTTCCATTTGTTTTAGCATCTCTACACTAGAGAGCAAGTTTCAGTGTCTCTTCTGATATCCATTTTGACCTTTTCCTTCTTTCTTGTCTTCTTAATGACTTTTTGCTGTCTTCATGTGTAATATTCTTTTTTTTTTAAATGATTTATTGTGAATTATGTGATAGTTTACATGGGAGAATATTACTTTTACATTCATTCCATCGTATATTGTCTCATTGCCATGGCTACAATCCCCTCCATGCAATCCTTCCCCCGTGCCCCTCAGGTCTTCAGCACATAGTCGCTCTCCCTCTCTGGATCTGAAGTCCATGTATAATATTCGTGATGTCATCCCACAACTCTTCTGGTCTTCTGTCTTTAGTGTTTAATGTATCATATCTGTTTTTCAGATGAGCTCTGTATTATTCCCTCAGTAAAACTCATTTTCTTTCACTCCACAATTTTTTTCTTTGATACCTGCTTAGCCACCTAACTTCAGGTCATAAAAATTACATATCTACTAAGCACCTGGTATGGTTTGACAGATTTTTATTTTCTAATTTAAAAATAATTTACTAAACAGATGATGTTATTATTAAGTGTCATTGAGTCAGTTCCAACTCATAGTAACCCTGGACTTTCAAAGAGTGGCTGGTAGGTTTGAACTGCTGACCTTGCAGTTAGCACTCCAGTGCTTATCCAACTAGCTAAAACTTTGAGTTTAACCAAAGGGCAGATGTGAACCTTTTACAAGTTTATTCCAAATGGCAAACACTCTATTGTGAAACACAATAGTAAATAAAAGTTTCCTTTTATATATTTTTGTATGTTTAGCCAAATTCCCACAGTAAAATTCTGGTTTATGATTTGTACTTTAAATTTAAATTTTGTATTTTATGCTATAAACATTGGTAAAGTTCTCTATGTTAAAAAATTAGAGTTCAAAAAGTAATTATTCAAATGTCTTAACTAAAACCTTCTTATAATTAAAGAATATGTTTGTAATAAAGACGAAAAATTAAGGCATATTTATCATGAATCTAAAGCAGTGTTTTAATTATTAGCCTTAACAGTGATGATTAATGTTCTACTTATAAAAGACTGGCCTTTGCGTTAATTCAAAAATGCAGACTGGTTTTGTTGTTTACTTCTTAATAAATGAAAGACAATTTTCCATTCTCTCTATTTTTAAGATGAGAAAGACGATTTTTTAAAACAGAAGAAAATGTTAAGCATCTTTCTCTTACTCCATTTCAAAACTATGCATTTTATTTTGATAATCTATGTTTTTGAATTCTTAAAATTCAAAGATATCATCATAGCTCTGAGACCCAAGATAACAGATACCATCACCAACTGTAGGAAATGGCCTTGAATGCTTTCCATTATGTTTTCCAAGAAAGGGTTATATGATATTGGTATTTAATCTTAATGATCTTTTAAATAAAGAAAGTCTACAATACCAATAAAAGTTTTTAAAAATCTATATCTCAGTAATTTTGGCAAATTTAGCCCAATGACATACTCTAAAGCCAGAACAATTCAATAAAACACAAAAGTGTATCAGTTTTTCAATATTACGCATTGTTGTTGTTCTTAAGTGCTGTCAAGTCATTTCCAGCTCATAGAGACCCTGTATAGGTTTTCTGAGAACAGGCTGGTGAATTTGAAGTGCTGACCTTGCAGTGCCATAGCAGGACTCATAATACACATTGTTAGGTTGTTGTTAGGTGCCATCGAGTTGGTACCGACTCATAGTGACCCTGTGCACAACAGAAGGAAACTGCCCTG
>NW_006408692.1:1005278-1006600 GCF_000296735.1 Chrysochloris asiatica | reverse complement strand
AAACATCTTTCTGATATTCTCTGCTTTCAGCCAAGATCCACCGGACATCAGCAATGATATTCCTCATTCCACAGCCTCTTTTGAATCCAGTTTGAACCTCTGGAAGTTCTCTGTCAATGTATGCTTGCAGCCATTTCTATATTACCTTTAGTAAAACTTTACTCACTTGGGATAGCAACAATATTACACATTATATACTTTACATATATATGTCCTGTTAAAACTGATGGATACCAAACTCAAATCAGCCCTAGTGATGTTGTAATTTAGGCATTGAGTTACTAACCACAAAGTTGGTAGTTCAAATCCACCAGTCATCTCATGGGAGAAAGATGAGGCTGTGTACTCCTGTAAAGATTTACAGTCTCGGAAACTCAAGTTACAGGGTTGCTATAAGTCAGAATCGACTGGATTGCAATGGGTTTAGATTTTGGATTAACCTCAAGACTATAGGAAACAAGCAGGCTATACATTTTTCCAAAAGAAGAGGCTAAATCAACCCTTCTCAAATCTATGCACTTGGATGTAGGGGAGACATAAAGACAATCTTTCTTTATGCCAGTTGGGCATTCTGAGGCACCAACCATTGCCAAGGTCAATCAGAACAGCTCAGCTTAAGTGTCAAGTGTCTCTATATAGTCAGATACCTGTGTATATTGCTTTGAGAAGAAAAACCAACCAAAAGAAAACAATAACCAAAAAAAAGAAAAAAACAACAACAAAAAGGAGAGTATAACAAGACAGGCAAAATAGGGAACAGATGCAAAGACAGGTTTATTCTTATTGCTGTTCAAGTTTGTATCTTTCCATTACACATAAAAGTATTCCCAAACTCCCTGCCTCTTCTCAAAGTCACACCTTACTAAGGGAAGTTTGTCTGATTAAAAAAAAAAAAAAAACATCAGTAACCTAAATGATGGGACTCTCCTTAAGATACATTTTAAGGCCGTGGGGGCACTTTTTCTCTTCTCTTTTTAAAGCCACATCTTTTGTTTGAACTATGTCTCTATCATCATTGTGGTTTTCTGGAAAGAAGTAAGATCTCTGCTGTTTAAGAAGATAAAGCAGGAAGTTGGCACTTTATATACAAAAAAAGCATAACCAAAGGTCACAGTGGCGTCAGTTCTTGTTTCTGCGGTGGACTGGTGATTTTTTTTGTTTTGTTTTGTTTTTGCAGAATTGAGAGTGGGGTAAACCAAGTATGAGAAACTGAGTGTGTTTCTCCAAGGATTGGTGGGGACTTCACTCCATGTCAGTGTTATCCCAGATTTTATCAGAGGCACCCTTTGCCAGCTATGCCTGGTTGTTGTTTGTTGTTGTTA
>NW_006408692.1:957854-1005178 GCF_000296735.1 Chrysochloris asiatica | reverse complement strand
AGGGTGTAAATCCTTACGGGAGTAGAAAGCCTCATCTTTCTCCCGCGGAGCGGCTGGTAGTTTCGAACCGCTGACCTTAAAGTTCGCAGCCCGATTCATAACTACTACGCTACCAGAGCTCCTAGACTTCATAAAAGAGTCGGCAGGGTCTAATTCTCTAGGAAGACTGAGGCTGGCAACTGCATTTCATGAAAGAATTCCAGAAAATGTTAACTTAGGATAAGAAAGTCAACAAGGTCCAGGCCCCACCTTGAGGCACCATGGGATCTGATTCAGGACCCTGTCCTGTGGTCTGGTTTGACACGTTAGGCCCCTCCTCTCGCCTCAATCTCCCCATCCCATTCTTCTGCCAGCCCTTCCTTTTTCCTCTAATCCTACAAAAAATGAGCAGAGATATTGTTTTGCTCCAACTGACAAAACAGCTAAGAAACAGCAGAAGATGACTGACTGCCCTTTTCAAAATGGGCCACATGGCCACTGGATTTCAATCTAGCTCTTATAGTAGTAGTGAACAGAAAGAGAACTGTTTATGAAACTCTCCTGCTTACCTTCAAATAGTCTCATCCTCTCCCTTCTCAGCTTCCTAAAAACCCAAATGAATTTATATAATGAGCTTTATTTTCTCACGCCAAAATTCTTTAGTTCAAATTGCTAATGTGGCAGGTTCCAGCTGCCTAAACTCCCTCAACAGCATTCTCGGTTCCATAAAAAGCACACAAGTGCAAGCACAGCAGTCCTGCTCCAATTCTTAGAACTATAAACTGACTACCAAGTTCCCTGGCCTGGAAAGGCAGAGACACAGCCAACATGGACGATTTAAAGGGACACCATATCAGTCAGGGCTGATGAGGAGAGGCCAACCTCGAGTTTCTCTGTACTATTATTCTGATTCTCCGGGAACTACCTTTGCTCCAAAAGAAACCACTATGCCAGTGGAGAAAGGGTGAATCTGTACTGTTTGGTTTTATTGTGCTTTTAATGACAGCATTTATTTTACGAAGAAGAAGTTGAGTTACGTACAACAGACTGCCTTAAGATAGTTGACTTGAACATCATATGAGGGAGCTTCAAAAAGTTCGTGGAAAAATTCCATTACCTTTTCTTTCCATTTTTACACAACATTTTTGAAGCCCCTCTCATGTGTACCAGCATATCATATAAAGTGCAGAGCTTGAGTCTTCTCTTTTTAACTAATACAATTTCCTTGTATGTGGAACAGACATTGACTTTTACCTAACATATGTAACACATATGTCTGTTGTTGTTGAGTGCCATCATTTATCTGCCTTCTGTATCATAATTCGATTGGGATGGGAGGCTGATTAATACTCGGACTTCACAGGGACATCCTAAGAGAAATCACAGTGGAATAACAACATTGAACATTCACTTCGCTCCAGGCATAGTGCTTGACCCTTGGCCTATATTATCTCTAATCCTCACAGCTTCTGAAGAGGTTAAGCATTGTGGTTGCTGTTGTTAAGTGCCTAGTCGGTTCCAACCCATAGTGACCCTATATAGGGTTTCCAAGGAGCAGCTGGTGAATTTGAACCACCAACCTTGCAGTTCAGACCGACCTCATGGTCCAGTGCTTATCCTACAGCGCCACACCAAGCCTCCAGGTAAAGCATTACTGACTCCAGTTAATGGAAAAGAAACACAAGGCTCGGAGAAAAAGTGACTTACCCCCGGGTCATCAAGGGACAGAGACATTCAAATCTGGGGCTATTGGACATCACAGTGCACATTCTTTCCATTTCACTACATATCATTATAAATTTTTTCTAAAAGACTTGACTGTACATAATAATAAGAACAACCACTTATTGATGCTCTTAACAAAAATTATTTCACTTAATCAGATCTCAATGACCCTGTAAGGCTGGCTTTGTTGAGATGGAAAAGAGAAAAAAGAAAACTTAGAGGGAATGGGTAATTTGCCAAAGGTCAAAAAATGACTAAGTGTCAGAGCCTGAATTTTAGCCTGATGTATCTGACTCCAGAATTCACCCTGTCTAACAGCTACACAAGAGTTGCTCTATTCAAATGCTATCAGTACTCCTTCCAAAGAGAATGTCAGAACAGAAGAACAGGGTCAATAAACCATTTCAAAGATAATTCAAAACAACTACTGCATTAAGATACTGTCTCTAAGTGCATATTACTAACCATTTTCTAGGGGAAATTATCGCCTTTTTCTCTTGTCCCTAAATGGCCTTTAGAATTATCTACAACCAGCACTTTCACTGTCAAGGGCTTTCCTTTTTCATTTGGTAAGCAATTGAAAAATCTATTTCTAAAACTACCCATTTAATCAAATGGACCTTATATCTCTGTATTCAAATATTTAGAGACACATGTTTACACCACAATTCTCATCTTTTAGTGACTAGGATGATGTTCAAAGTCACTGCATACTGCTCACATGCCATATAATACACAATATTTCAGTTTCATGATGAATTCTTTGGGCAAAATCACAATATAACCCCCAACATGATTGTCCCCTATCAGAACTAACATTTTTCTAAGCCAGGCGATTCCTTGGGAAGGTGTCCACATTTAAGACTCAACTGAGGAAAAACTCTCTTTGTTATTAAAAGGTGCAGTCTAATGAGAAATTTGACCTTGCTGATCTACTGACTGGGCGAATATGAACAGGACCTCTATTGATGTATACTGAGATAAATTTCACACTAATAGCATTTGTAAACAAAAAGGCTGGCAAACTATTACTTTAAAGGTAATCAATGAAAAAGATCCAATAGATCTGTTTTGGAAGAGGTACAGCCAGAGTGTTCCTTGGAGGCCAGGATGGCTAAGCTTCGTCTCTCATACTTTGGACATATTGTCCGGAGGGAACAGTCGCTGGAGAAGGATGTCATTCTGGGTAAGGTGAAGGGTCAGAGAAAAAGAGGAAGGCCCCCAACGAGACGGATCAGCCAGGTGGCATTAATTGATGGCGTCGAGTGTGGCAGCGATAGTGAGGTTGGCCCAGGATCGGACATTGTTTCGTTCTGCTGTACATGGGGTCGCTATGAGTCAGTTCCGACTCGATGGCACCTGACAACAACAACAATGAAAAAGAAGTCTGATAATGTTTGAAAGAACAATGGGGAGTCATATTTATGTGTGAGCTCATGCATAGGTCAACCCTCACAGTGTAAAATAAAAGTATGGTGATGATCCTAGTTGTGTGCTGTGGAGTCAATTTCGACTCACAGATTACCTGTATGGGGTTTCCAAGGCTGTAAATCTTTATGGGAGCAGAAGCCTCATCCTTGTTCCGTAGAGTGGCTGGTAAGATTCAAACTGTTATATTGTAGTTAGCAGCCCAACTCGTAATCCACTACTCTACCAGGGCTTCAAAATTAAAGTATGTTGTTGTTGTCAAGTGCTGTCGAGTCAATTCCGACCCATAGCGACCCTGTAGAGGGTTTCCAAGGAGCAGCTGGTGAGCTTGAGCCACCGACCTAGCAGTTCAAATGACTTTGCAGTCTGACACAGTAGCCCACAGCGCCACACCAGGACTCCAAAATTAAAGTATAAGAAGTACCTAAATACTCCCTGACAAAAGCAAGATGAAACTTCTAAATTTGGTGCTTAATCTTCAATTTGTGATTTTTCCATCAGCATGGAAAAATTCAAGGAGCCCAGGTGGCACAAAGGTTAAGGAGTTGTCTGTCTATTGAAAGGCGGGCAGTTGAAACCCACCAGCAGTTCTATGGTAGAAAAGACCTGGAGATGTATTCCTGTAAAGATGACAGCCAGGACTCCTGATGGGGCAAGTCAACTCTATTTTACAGGATCACTAGGAATCAGAATTGACATCATCGCTGTTTTAAATACTTTCTTTTTAACCAGAGCATAAGTTTGAAGTCCTAGTGTGGCGGTGCATAATAGTGCACTATACTGTAAGTTCAGTTTGGACAGCAAGTTCTCTTTGAAGTGCAAGGTTGAGCTGACTCAATGATACTTAACAAAAACAAAGTATAAATTTAAGGCAAAAATAAATGCCAACTACATAAAAATATGAAGAAAATAAATAACTTCTAATGGCACCTAGGAGTCCTGGTGTGGCGCTGTGGGTTAATATGCCAGACTGTAAAGCCGTTTGAACTGCAAGGTCAGTGGTCAAGCTCACCAGAAACCTTATACAGGGTCGCTCTGGGTTGGAATTGACTCGACAGCACTTAACAACAACAATGACACCTAACAACAACAAATTCCACCACTGACAGCCTGTGTTCCCTAGCCTCAGTCTGAGCCACAAGATTGGTGGTTCAAACCCACCAGCTGCTCCTCGGAAATCCTACACAGAGTTGCTATGAGTCGGAACCAACTCAAAAGCACTCACCAACAACAACAAAAAACGTGCATGTAAGAAGCCCTGGTAGTGTAGTGGGTTACAAATTGGATTGCTAACTGCAAGGTCAGCAGTTCAAATCCACCAGTCACTCTATGGGAGAAAGAGGCTTTCAGATCCTGTAAAGATTTATAGCCTCAGAAGTCCTATACATGGTTTCTATGAGTCAAAACCGACTCAAAGGCACACAACCACCACCACTACATGGGTATGTGGAGTCCTGGTGTGGTGCTGTAGAGTAAGCACTGGACTGCTAACTGAAAGGTCAGCAGTTCAAACCTACCAGCCACTATGAAGAGTTGGGCTGCTAACTTCAAGATCAGCAGTTCAAATCTACCAGTAATTCCATGGGAGAAAGATGAGGTTTTCTGCTTGTGTAAAGATGCACAGCCTCAGAAACCCTATACAGGGTCACTAGGAGTCAGAACAGCATGCTGTTGTTAAGTGCTGTTAAGTACATACTCATTGCGACCTTATGCACAACAAAAAGAAACACTTCGCAGTCCTACGCCAACCTCAAAATCATTGCTACAGTTGAGCCCACTGCTGCTGCCACTGTGCCAATTCATCTCGTTGGGGTCTTCCTCTTTATTACTCATCCTCCACTTTACCAAGCATGACGCCATTCTTCAGAGACTGGTTTCTCCTGATAATATATCCAAAGTATGAGAGACAGAATCTGACCATCCTGGCTTCTAAGAAGCATTCTGGCTGTACTTCTTCCAACATAAACAACATACATGTATGTAAACAGTGCGTTTTCAAATGTAAGATTACACCACAAGTTTTGAAACCTGCTTTGCTTTATTTTTTTGATCCAATAGTAAATTTAGAGCACTAATTTAGAGGATTAGGCCTTTCAGATAAATTCCTAGAAGTAAAAACACTTTTGATACACATTGCCTTCCAGAAAGATTATGCCTATTAAACTACTACCAGCAATGTACGTGGAGCTGTAGGATAAGCACTTGATTGCTTACCACAAGTTCAGCAGTTCAAACCCACAGAACCACTCTGACTCCACAGAACTCAGTAACAACAACCAGAAGCAATATATGAGAGAACAGGCTCTGGTGTGGCATGATAGGATAAACACTAGAGCAAAATGTCAATCTGAACCACAGGGTGGTGGTTCAAACTCACCAGCCGTTCCTTGGAAACCCTACACAGGGTAGCTATGAGTCAAAACCAACTCAAAGTCACTTTACAACAAGACTTCTCCATATAGACCCAGACCATTCTTGGCTATTAATATTCTTTTGGGATTGTCGCCAATCTGATAGATGAAGCAAAGGCTAACTTCCATTTGTTTTTATTTGCATTTTCTTTGCATAAGTACACTGATATTTTACGTATCCTCATGAAGAAGAAGAGCTTTGTAGACATTCTGAGTCTGGTCTGCTAAATGTATGACCTATGACAAGCTGCCTTAACTCTCTAAATTTGACTTTGCTTGTTGTAAAATGTAAATAATTGAACTTTTCTCATCATATTTTCAAAACCATTAAAGAAGTTGACATGTAAAACTGTTAGCCCAGTCACACAATAAATTATCAGTAAATCCTATCTGCCAGTACTAGTGTAGCAGAGTATCGGCAGTCATTTGTATTTCTTCTCTTATCAATTGCCTATTCAAAATCTTGGCCTTTTTTTTGTTCTGGAGAATTTACGCTTTGGTTATTAATTTGTAAGAGTGTCTTTATAAATTATAGACAACAGGCCTTTGACTGCCATATATGTTGCTAACATTTTCCCACATTGATATTCACTTTTATCTTCCTTTATGACACTCTTTGTTATACAGAAAGGAGTCCTAGTAGTGCTATAGGGTAAGCATTGAACTGCTAACTGCAAGGTCAGCAGTTCAAACCCACCAGCTGTTCTGCAGGAGAAAAATGAGACTTTCTGCTCCCAGAAAGATTTACAGCGTCTGGAACCCTACACAGGGTGACTATGAGTTGGAATCAACTTGATAACAGTGGGGGTGGGGAGGGAGGTTTGTTGTACAGAAGTTAATTTGTACAGTCAAATCTGATCTTATTATTATTATTAATTTAGTTTCTGCCATTGGTTTCAACCTTACAAAGGATAGCATTACCATAAGATTATAGATAAAAATACAATTTCTATTTCATTCTACTGCTTTAATAGATTATTTTTTACCATTAAAATCTTTAGTTATGAAGCATTTCTTTTGCTATGAAGTAAGGATTTAACTTTATCCTTCCCCCCCCTAAATGACTAGTATGTAATTCCAACCAAGGCTTTAAACTGGTCTAAACTGGTTTAGTCGTGGTCAATGAAGTGAAACTGAACCAGAGTCTTTCATATTTGGATGATCTAAAATGATAACCAAAATGAGAAAAAATAGGGGTTGAAACTCTGGGATGGGAGACTCCCAGAAGGCGTAGTGAGTGAGCCCCTTCAGGAGCCTGAAGTGGAGACTGGATTATCGGCAGCATCAACGGGCTCAAGCATGGCAACGATTGTGAGGTTGGCCCAGGACCTGGCAGTGTTTCGTTCTGTTGTACATAGGATCGCTATGAGTCAGTACCAACTCAATGGCACCTAACAACAACAATTAATATTCATATATTCAAATGCAGTGTGGTTGGCTGCCATCTTTGGAGCAGGCACCACTTTTTTCTACTCTGTTCAAACAGAATCTGATTGGCAAGAGATTTGGTTGCTATGTAACACAAACACTGCACTTACTTTCATGACAATTATTAAGTTTCTAGCAGGGCTTTGATTTATAATTCCTCCCATTCAGGTTATCATTCTGGCTCACTCATATTTTAAAAATTCAGGTCTTTTCCAGTTTCAGTTCCTCAGCTATGACTAAACAGTTAGAACAAGCTGGAAATCCTGGCCCCCAACACCCTTTATAAATCCTTTCATCACTTTATCTAAAACTTGGAAATCATAAAGTTCTGAAACCAAGAGGGTTTTCTTCTGTTTTGTTTTGAGTTTGTTGCAAAGCTATTTAATGCCAAAGTCTGACCTGAGCACTTCTAGTCTTTATCCCATTTCATGTCACTGTCCATGTTTCGTCCATTCTATAGGACAGAGTAAAACCATTCCTAGGGTTTCGTAGGCTGTAATCTTCTTATAAGCAGACTGCCACATCTTTCTCCTGCAGAACAGTTGGTAGGTTCAAACTGCTGACCTTTGAGCTAGCAGGCAAGTGCTTAAACACTGGGCCACTAGAGATCCTGAACCTGTAGGATCGTGGATTTGGTTCCGACTCATAGTGACCCTGTATAGGGTTTCCAAGGCTGTAAATCATTATGGGAGCAGAAAGCCTCATCTTTCTCCCACGAAACAGCTGGTAGTTTTGAACTGCTGACCTTGGGATTAGCAACCCGATTTGTAACCACTACGCTACCAGAGCTCCTTAGATTTCCATATACACACACCTAAGCCTGTTTCTGAGCTTCCTAGTCAGTTGATCTATATGTCTGATCTTGTAACTATGCTATTTTATTTCCTCTTTGATTCTACTAATTACACTGATTTTTAAGAGCCCAAATCAACCTTGCATTTCACTGTTATGTGGTTATGATGTATTATCCAGTTTCTATTTTGCTAGATTGAACTTGTTAATGTTTGTTACAATTTTCTGTGTCTGCACAGTGAATAAAGAGGATCGTAGAAGAATTGATGCCTTTGAGTTGTGGTGTTGGAGGAGAATACTGAGGGTGCCATGGACTGCCAAAAGAACCAATAGATCTGTTTTGGAAGAAGTGCAGCCAGAGTGCTCCTTGGAGGCCAGGATGGCTAAGCTTCGTCTCTCCTACTTTGGACATCTAGTCCGGAGGAAACAATCGTTGGAGAAGGATGTCATGCTGGGTAGGGTGGAGGGTCAGAGAAAAAGAGGAAGACCTCCAACGAGATGGATCGGCCAGGTGGCATCACTGATGGACTCGGGGGTGGCAGCGGTGGTGAGGTTGGCCCAGGATCGAGCATTGTTTCGTTCTGCTGTGCATGGGGTCGCTATGAGTCAGTTCCAACTCAATGGCACCTGACAACAACAACAACATATTTCTTCTCATAAGGTCATTGTCAGGTTTTTTTACCTAGGTTATACTGACCTCTCTTTTCTAAGTTTGTATGACACTTTATTTTTTACCATTTTCTTTTATTACCATATTTTTAAAAGCTTGATGGGATAAAAATCTCCCATTTTTCATTATTCACTAGCTTAAATCAATTTTCTGAATTTTAGAATGATCAAATTCTATAGAATACTAATCCCACTATAATTTTTATTTAAATTGCATTAAATAGCATGCTAATGTGGATAAGCACTGGACTGAGAACCACAAGGTCAGTGACTCAAGCCCACAAGCTACTCCTCAGGAGAAAGATGAGGCTTTCTGCTCCCTTAAAGATTTAAAGACTCTGAAACCCTAAGTGGGCTCGCTTTGAGTCAGAACAGATTTGACAGCATTTAACAACAATATGGACAAAAGTGATATTGATACATTTACTATGTTGTTTATATATGTAGTAGGCACTGAAAAGATGGATAAAACACGTTCCCTGTCTTCAAAGGGTTTGGGGATGGGGGTGGGAGGGAGACAGGAAACAGACCATTACAATAAAGCATAAAATTTGTTAGAAGAAAGCACAAAGTTCACCCAGGAGCACAGATTACTGTCAGAAAATCATTCCTACTGCACTGACCCCTGGAGTGGGTCCCAGTTTCTTCTGTAAACCAGCCTGGTGATGGGTAGGCTCTTCTAGCAGGGGCATTAACACCTTCAGGCCTAAGGAATGCCATTAATACAGAGTTGAGGACACCCGCTCTTCCATACTGGAACATGACAGCAAGTTCCCTTGGCTGGCTGGCTTCTCCTCCTGCTTCAGCCAGTCCTGGCTGCCTGTTGCTGAGCTGGGAACTGGGCACAACAGATCAAGGAAACTACCTCTGCCTCCAATGGTGGCACACATAGATGTCCTGTCGCTCCCTCGCCTCACATAACCTTAGGAAAAGGCCGCCAGTGTCAAGTTCCCCGGCCTGGCTCGAGACTCCTAAAGCCAACAGAGTGCTATCACTTCTTTCTACACAGGAACACTGTGTTCCAGGAGAAAATGGTTCCATTTCAAGCCTAAAATGGTAACAAAACAAATGAAAGTAGAGCTGTTGTGTGTCTCCTGGATAGTGGAAAGTTCTGGTACCCAAATCAGCAGCTCCAGCTCAGTGACCAGGGTGAAGGATTTATCCTCTGTAGCCCAGTATTAACTATGGGATCATCCCACAAAGACAGAACCCTTTGCAGAGGATCATAGCTGTGCCTGGAGGAAGGGGCCAAGAATATGCAGTCACATTGTCATCCCTCAGGAGACCCCTGGGATCTATCCAGTTATTCAAAAGCACATCTGGAAAGAATTCACCTGTCTTGAACCCTGCTTGCTCAACAGCAAAACAAAAAGATGCACCACAAAATGCTCAATCACAGCTATCTTTTCAATCGCCTGCCATGGCTGAAAGTCTTCCCACCTGAGCATCATAAATGAGACAAATTGCATAATAGGATAATAAGAGTTGTTGCTGAAAGATGCAATCACAAAATAAAAGGACCTTTCAGACTCTGAGTGGAGTTGGTAATTATCCAGGGATGGAATATAAAGAAGAGTAATCCCAAGGTTCCTGCTTTTTCATGGTATCATGAAACTGAGATGGCCAGATGCCAAAGATTACACTCTGCATTATATAGGCCTTCCTCTGCATGCCCCTGCCTTTGAGTCGGTTCTGACTCATAGCAATCCAGGATAGGAAGCTGCTGGAGGGTTTGAACCACAGACCTTGTGGTTAGCAGTCCATTGTTTATGCTACAGAGCCACACCAGGACCCCTTCTGTTAACTAGTATGCTGTAAGACACTGTCTTAAACGTTTATCAGTCTAACCTTAAATGCCACAATTCACAAAGTTGTTACTTGCTTTTTCCTGCAACAAAAACCAGATTTCTAAATGGTATGTTCACAATGGAAAAGAATGAGGGGGAATAAACAAATTGTGGTTCATTAGACTTCTATTGTCACAGCATGTATTATTTATCTGAACAAGATTTTTTTTTTCCCCTGAGAAGAGATATAACTTCTGTCACCCAAAAAAAATAAAGTATTATAAGGCTTAGTTTCCAAATATAAAAAGCAAGACCTGAGGACAATCAAATAAGGAGTTGAATGCAAAAGTACCTTTATTGTTCCAAACAATAAATTGTATCAAATAAAAGAGACCTAACAATGTTGACAGTCATTTTGAGATTAAACACAAAAACCATTATTGTTGCAAATTTTGCAAACATTCAGATGAACTCAGCAGGAGATTTATAAATTTATAAATTTACCAATACAAGAACAAGGGAGGCACCCTAGACCAGCTATTTTCCTATTCCAATTCTCTGCACATTAAATAATCAAAATACATGTCCTTACATATCACCACCCCAGCTTCTCAAGCCACAATGGAGCCGTACTGTTTAATATAGCAAATTCTTTCCATTTCCAAGACCTCCAGCTCGCCTTGCATTATATTACAATATTTCACAAGTGAAATTCTCCTCTTCAGGAAAATCTGGATGTTTTATAAAATTCCAACTTTTCATTTTCATATTCCTACAAACATTAGCTCTCTGGTAGCGTAGTGGTTACGAATCAGGCTGCAAACCTTAAGGTCAGCAGTCTGAAACTACCAGCTGTTCCACGGGAGAAAGATGAGGCTTTCTGTTCCCGTAAAGATTTACAGCCTCGGAAACCCTGTACAGGGTCGCTATGAGTCAGAATCGACTCCATGGCACATCACCACCACCACCAACCACGACAAACATTAGCACTACCTCACCCCCGCCCCCCACGCACTTTTCTATTTCCTTCACCCCCACCATCAGTATTTTTAAAAGTAGTTCAAAGGGAATTGTGTAGTAAGAGTGGACTGGGTTGTTGTTGTTAAAGTGTCGTTGAGTTGGTTCTGACTCATGGTGACCCTGGATAGGGTTTCCGAGGGCCTGCTGGTGAGCTTGAACCACCAACCTTGTAGTTGAACTCGACCTTGCGGTCCAATGCTTCTCCTACAGCACCACACCCAGGACTGGGTAAGATTGCGTAAAGGTGATGGTGGTGTTTAATGGGAGTTTAATGGGAGTAGTAACAACTGGTTCAATTACTAATTTTTAATCCTTTTTTTTTTTTCCTTTAAAACTAAACAGCTTGAGAATCACAACCTGTCTAAAGAGTACGTGCAACTGTTGGTGACAATTAGTAATATGTCTGTTCCTTACCAGATAAGGTTCGTGGGTGGCACAAAAGATTTGCGCTTGGCTATGGGCTGCCAAAGGACTCCTGGTATGGTGCTGTGGGTTAAAGCGTCAGACTGCACAGTCATTTGAGCTGCAAGGTTGGTGGTTCAAGCTCACCAGCTGCTCCTCAGAAATCCTATACAGGATCGCTAAGAGTCAGAATCAACTCGATGGCACTTAACAACAACAATAACAGATCTGTGTTGGAAGAAGTGCAGCCAGAGTGCTCCTTGGAGGCCAGGATGGCCAAACTTCGTCTCTCATACTTCGGACATATTGTCAGGAGGGACCAGTCGCTGGAGAAGGATATCATGTTTGGTAAGTTGGAGGGTCAGAGAAAAAGAGGAAGACCCCCAGTGAGATGGAATGGACAAATGGCAACATGAATGGGCTCAGTCATGGCAACAGTTGTGAGGTTGGCCCAGGACCAGGCAGTGTTTCGTTCTGTTGTGCATAGGGTCGCTATCAGTCTGTACTAACTGGATGGCACCTAACAACAACAATGAACTTAAAGGTTGGTGGTTCGACCCACCCAGAGGCACTTTGAAAGAAAGGCATGTGATCTGCCTCTGCTCCTATAAAGACTACAGCAAAGAAAACCCCTAGGGAGCGGCTCTTCTCTGCAGCGCATAGCACTGGCTTGAGTCACACTCAACTCAGGGGCAATAGGCTTGGGTTTGTTTGGTTGGTTGGTTTGGTTCTTTACCAGATACATGTTACATTCATCTGATCAAAATTCCTAGGTAGCAAATAAGGATATACAAATCAATTGTTAAAAGGAGGAGAGTGACAATAAAGATGATTACATTGTGCTATCTGCACAGTAGCATTTTTGAATAACTTACTGAAAGAGAAAGATAGACCAGCTGACTTTTAAAAGGCACAAAAAGCAAGGTCATTTTAGGTCTTGAGAGTAATTTTTTTGTTTTGTTTTTTTTCTGCATCTGTTTTCATCCATTTAGCTATGTCAGTTTATGTTCAATCCTACAATCAATCCTAAAGTCAATCCAAAATGTACTTACTTGTGAATAAATCAACCTTTCATTTAAAATTTTAAAGCAAAGTGCACAGCATGTGTTGCTATTAAGTATAGAAAAAAATCAAACTGTCTTTATAAAATATGAATATAATGTTCCTAAGAATAAACTTTATAATGCTATCTTTAACCTAAAGATTATTGGTGGCTGTGTGCTGTGGAGTCGGTTCTGACTCATAGTGACCCTGTACAGGGTTTCCGAGGCTGTAAATCTTTACAGGAGCAGAAAGCCTCATTTTTCTTCCATGGAACAGCTGGCAGTTTCAAACAGCTGACCTTGCAGTTCGCAGCCTGATTCGTAACCACTACACTACCAGAACTCTTTAAAGATTATTAGATTTAGCTAATTGAAATAATATTTTTCTGTGGCATGGCAGGTTAATGCACTGGATACAAGGTTGACTCAAACTGCAAGGTCGGGGGTTCAACCTCACCAGCTGCTCCTCAGAAACCCTATGCAGGGTCACTGAGTTAGAACAGACTCAACGGCACTTAGCAGCAGCAACAGCAATCACAGACCAATGAAAATAAAGAAGATGGTTTAAGAAATTCTCAAGGAGTAACAACCACAAGGGATTACAGTTCAAATAACAGTTTGGAAAAAATCTGCCTCTATCATCACTTCATATATACTTCCATTAAACATAGCTCAAAACGTGTGCTCTTAATGTCAAAATGAAAATTTAAAAAAAAAAAAAGGTTTTCTTTTTACAAAAGTTTCTAAAGTACGTCTTCCCCAACTAGATTCTCAACTCTTATTTGAGAAGGACCTACCTCTTCATTCTTTTATATTTCTCATCACAATGGGGTTCTCTTACAATAAATGCCTGTTCATGACTGCTCATGCTATACTGGTTCAGCACAGTTCTTAGGAACTATTTTTGTAACAGATTAAAAATTACTATTATGCTAATATTATATTCAGAGGGCCAAAAATAAAACCAATATTTACTCTTCTTGCCAATAGCTCATAAGAATCAAAGGCAGGAAGTTCTATAAACACAGCAAGTTATCTAATGAAAAACTAGGCCAATCATCTGTTGATTAGCAGCTAAAGTCACTGGGTAAATTTTAAAAAGGAAGAGATTAGATGATATTTGCTCTTAGCTCTAAATAGCTTCATGTTTGATTGGGAGTTATACCCCTGGTCATACCTAAGACTACTTGTGGCAGACCCTGTTCTTTTAGCTAACACAATGCCATTCCCAACCTTCTTCTCCAAAACCATTTCCACCACAGCAGCTAAAAGAGCACACACTCCCTTTTCCAGCCTTCCTTGAAGTAAGTTACGACCATGTGACACAATACTGACAAATGAAAAAGAAAGTAATATGGTGGGATGTCTGGGGAGACCATGGCTTTTCATGATAAAAGTGGTTGCTACATCAGAAACTACCTTCCCCTTCTCTCCTAGTGAATCAGAAGCACCGTTAGTGACAACACTCATCTTGCTATACCACAAGGGAAAGAAAGAACAAGAGAACAGCAAAGACATGGGCCCTGAAATCACTGAATCTCTGAACCAACAAGCTAGAGCCAGAGCAGCTGACCTCCCGACGTCTTGTTACATGACCCAAATAAATCTCTTTATTTTGTCATTGTCAGGGTTTATTGTTGTTGTTTTTAACTTGTTGCCAAACACATTCCTAACTGATGGACTAGATCACTAGATTCAGTAAATTTAACTTTAAAGACTCAAATATCTTTCTGCAACCAAGAATGCAAGGTTTCTCAAACCAAAAAATCATAGTTTAAGAGAAAACCACATGAAAGGTGAACTTTCTTTTCTTTTCCTGCCCATAGAATTAAATCATTTTATATTTCTACAAAATCAGTTCTCTGCCTAATTTCATCCAAAGAATCCCAGGATTGAAGAGGACATTAATTGTAATTATCTGAGCACCCCTATATAAATCCCAAGAAGCAGCTGTCTAGCCTCTGCTTGAATTATTCTTAGAGACAAGGCATTCACTGCCTCTAGAAGCAGCCCCTACTTCTTTGGACAACTAGAAGAGTGTTTCTTGTATTAACCTGACATTTCTACCCATTTATCTTCCTTCAAACATCTGAAAAACATTGAACAGAGAGACTCTCTATTATGAATGAGTCATCCAGACGGCTGAAAGGAGCTGCCCCTGCGTCTCTGATCCTCTGTACTCTGATACGCCAATCATTCCTTCAAGCTCTCTCCTGAGAGAGTCATCTGGTTCAAATGCACCCACAAGTGTGACCTAGCATCTTCCCAGGGCCTAGTGGCCACATTGTATAAAGGAAAAAACAAAATTAGTGAAATTAATTTTAGTAATATATTTATCCAGCCTAACACACCACAACTTATTATTTAACGGCGCCCTGGTGGCAGAGTAGTTAAAGCACTCAATTGCCAACCAAAAGGTTAGTAGTTCAAGCCCAGCAACCGTTCCACAGGAGACAGATATGGCAGAGTCTACTCCCATAAAGATCTACAGCCTTGGAAAGCTTATTGGGACGTTCTACTCTGTCCTACAGGGACCCTCGGAGTCAGACTCAACTTACTGGCTGTGCATTTGGGCTGAAAGAGATCCCAATATAGGGTTTCTGAGGCCGTAAATGTTTAGGAGAGCAGAAAGCTTCATCTTTCACCCACAGAGGGGCTGGTGGATTTGAACTGCAAACCCTGCACTTAGCAGTCCAGTGCTTAGCCTATAGTGCACATACTGATTCAGAGTAGGCACATTGTAAGTGCTCAACAACCACATGTGGTTAGAGGCTACACACGACTAATAGAAGAACAAATGCTTTTTTGTGCAGCAGAACAACAGGTGGTATTTGATTAATCAGATAAATTGGCAAAATATCACTGTGCCAAGTTTCTTAACCAAGAATACTATAAAGACCTCTTCTTTTAAGAGTCAGTTCAGACCCATAGAGACCCTGTACAGGGTTTCCAAGGTGCAGCTGGTAAGTTTGAACTGCCGACCTTGAGGTTCAAACTGACTTTGCAATCCAACGCATTAACCCACAGTGCCAAGCATAAACTCTCATGGACCCTTGGGAATATGTCCTTGAATGTCCAAGAGTCAATGTTCCTCAATTGAGAAATTGTCTTAAAAAATGGTAAGCCTTTTTTTAAAAACAGATTTATCCTCCAAAGCACACAAAAAGATTCCATTTGGCATAGCATTTGAGGCGCTCCAAGACTCAGTGTGAGAAGCACTGCTGGAGCGGAGACAGTACTGGTCTACAGTTAGGAGATCCTGAGTCTCATCTCTGTTCTACCATCAAAACCAGCGGTAGTCTGAGAAAGGAAATCCATTCATTTTCCAGCCTCTGTTGTTTATGGGAGCTGTAGGATAGGCACTAAACTGCTAAACACAAGGTCAGCAATTTAAATCCAACAACAGAGCCTCAGAAACCCTATAAAGGGTCACTAGGAGTCAGAACCGAGTCACCAGCACTTAACAACAACTCCCCCACTAATCAACACTGTTTAGAGTATGTACAAACCATCCTTTTAAGCATCCATTCTAGAATTCTTCTCACTAGTTGCATAAAGATCTCAGTCTGTAATTTTTGAACCCATATTTCTCACTCTTTCGAAAATCAGGATTGCATTTACATATCTTCATTAATTCCAACATTCTTTTATGCTTCAAAATTCCATAAAAATGAACAATAAATGATCCCTCAAGTTCTATCATTAAAACATTTACTGATGAAGATCAAAGAGCACAGCCTTCGATATGGATTAGATCTCAATGTAAAGAAAACAAAAATCCTCACCACTGGACCAATAAACAATATTCTTATCAATGGAGAAAAGATTGAAGTTGTCAAGGACTTCATTCTTCTTGGCTCAACTATCAACATTCATGGAAGCAGCAATACGGAAATCAAATGACTTATTGCATTTGGCCAAATCCGCTGCACAAGACCTTTTTAAAGTGTTGAAGACCAAAGATGTCAGCTTGAAGACTAAGGTGCACCTGACATGGTATTTTCAATAACCTCATATGCATGCAAATGCTGGACAGTGAATAAGGAAGACCATAGAAGAATTGATGCTTTTGAGTTATGGTGTTGGAGAAGAATGTTGAAAGTGCCAAGGGCTGCCAAAAGAATCAGTAGATCCGTTTTGAAAGAAGTGCAGCCAGAGTGCTCCTTGGAGGCCAAGATGGCCAAACTTTGTCTCTCATACTTCGGACATATTGTCAGAAGGGAGCAGTCGCTGGAGAAGGATATCATGTTTGGTAAGGTGGAGAGTCAGAGACAAAGAGGAAGATCTCCAACGAGATGGATTGACCAAGTGGCAGCATCGATGGACTCAAGTGTGGCAACAGTAGTGAGGTTAGCCCAGGACCAGCCAGTGTTTCGTTCTGCTGTGCAAAGGTCGCTATGGGTTGGTGCCGACTAAATGGCACCTAACAACAACATCAAGTTCTTTCAATTTTCTGTAATAGGATTCTTCTGAACCAAAACTCCTAAACCCATTTTGAGTAGCAAAAGCATCTCTTACAATCCATTCAACTTTCTCAACTTTTTTAAATTCGTATTTTTAATATTGTTTTCTAGTCTATTCAATGTAAACACTCCTTTCAATTATTCATTTTACAAATACTTACTGTATGCCAAAACCCCTGGTGCGGAGCTGTAGTATTAGCACTGGCCTTCGAACCATATGATCAGCAGTTTAAACCCACCAGCTGCTCCTTGGAAACCCTATACAGTGGGGCTATGAGTCAGAACTGACTCCATGGCACTTAACAACAACAACATTGTATATCAACACAATGGGAATACACAAATGCAATATAAACAAGTCCTTGCTTGCAAAGAGCTTAGGCTTTAGTAATGTGAAAGATAATAAATTAAGCAAATAAATAAACAGGACAATTTCGGATAGTAAAGAATGGTATAAAAAATACTGCTAGCATTTGACAGCATATCTTGTACCAGACACTCTTCTAAATTTAATTCTTATAACAATCCTATGCAGTATGCATTATTATCAACCCCATTGTGGGGTAAAACATTTAACTTGATCCAAAAAATCTGATCAAATTGCCCCAATGATTGAAGTGAGTTTACCAGACCACGCCTGAGAATTTATGCTAATGAGGTGCCTCTTGGTTAGGGGCTTTCGGTGGTTATGTGCCGAATCAGTTCCTACTCATTCGTGGTGGTGGTGGTGGTGTGCCGTGGAGTCGGTTCCGACTCGTAGTGATCCTGTACAGGGTTTCCGAGGCTGTAAATATTTACAGGAGTAGAAAGCCTCATCTTTCTCCCATAGAGCTGCTGGTAGTTTCAAACTGCTGACTTTGAGGTTAGCAGCCCAATTAGTAATCACTATGCTACTACAGTGAGGAGCTCTGGTAGCGTAGTAGTTACAAATCGGGCTGCGAACCTTAAGGTCAGCGGTTCGAAACTACCAGCCGCTCCACGGGAGAAAGATGAGGCTTTCTACTCCTGTAAAGATTTACAGCCTCGGAAACCCTGTATATGGTCGCTATGGGTCGGAACCGACTCAATGGCACTTAACAACAACAACAACAATGCTACTAAAATGGGGCTGGCCAGACCAAAAAGGCCTCCTCAACTTCAGAGAAGGGAGCTGAAAGGTGAGTTCAAGCAATCATGCTTCTACAATGAGGCTCCGATAAAGGGTCTGGACATGGAAGTTTCATGAGCTTCCTGGTTGGTGAAAAACATCAACATACGTGGGAAGGTCTCTTTGGGACATGAAAGTTCCACATTGGGAACCCTCACAGATCTCATCCTATGTGTCTTTTCATCTTGATCCTTTTGGCTATAATAAAAAATTTAGCATAATGAGTTCTGTGAGTCATTCTGGTGATCATCAAACCTGAGGGAGTAGTGAGAGCCATTAGCTGGAGACCCCTAAAGGAGTAGTGGGAAAACCCCAAGTTTGTAGCCAGTGGGTCAGATGTAAGGATGTCCTGGGGACTCCTAAGCTTGCAACTGGCATCTGAGGTCTTGAATCAACTTGGCAGTCTAGAGGACTGTGCCCCTTGGCTTGTGAGATCTAACCTAGCTCTGGGTAGTCAGGTTCAGAGCAGCTAGTGTCTGAACAAAAGTGGAACAAAGAGGAACAGAACTGAGAACACTGTGATTTGGAATGATCAATACATTAATGTCAGATAAGTGGTGTTTGGTTTGATTTTTCCCAGCACCCATGAGAAAAACAAGAAACAGAAAGTTAGTGATATGAAGAAAATAACAGAAAAAATATATTAGTGAATACGTAATGCACTACCATCTTCTGAGAGGGCAGGGAAGATCTCTCTAAGGCCATTTGGGCCAGAGCCTAAATGAAGATCCAGCCAGTGCAAAGGCCCGAAAATGGATGAGCCTGGCAGTCTGCAAAGACAAAAAGAAATCAAATGTTGCTGAAACACAGAAGGAAGGGGAGAACAATAAAGAGGCAGAGAGGTTGGAACAGGAGCCAGATTATAAGAAATCTCTATTTTACTACAAATGCAATGAAAACTCACAGGGGAATGACATTATGTGATTTTTTAACCCCTCTGGTTGTTACGTTGGAAATGAACTGTAGGAGGTAAGAATGAAAACAGAGAAACCAGTTAGGGCAGTAAGGATGTAAATCAAACTTCAGTTGAGTAGTTCAAGCTTCTCTCTGCCACATGTTAGCATCATCACATCAGTCCAGAGTCACAGGCTTGTTTCCTTTTGCTTCTTGGCATGTGCTCACTTAACCTGCAGATGGAGTCACCTGCTCTAGGTTACATGGAGAAGCAGAAAGGAATACAAAAACACCCTTCAGATTCCTTTGGCTTCGAATTCCAATCTCCACTCAGTCCAGTAATACAATAAAATATAAGGCAAGTAAATTAGAAAACAAGGACAACAGTCCATGAACATCATCAGCTGCTACTCAGTTTACCTCAAAATGGTCACCACAATCTTCTATAAAAACAATTCACAATTCAAAATCAAATGGTGCAAATAATACTCAAAGGCCTGTGACTTTACTAATAATACCCTACTTCTCTTCTCACTGAAAAAAAGCACCACCAACACAATCGTTAAGCGCTCAATGGCTAACTATAAGTTCTGCTGTTCAAATCCACCAGTCACTCCACGGGAGAAAGATGAAGCTATCTGCTTCTGTAAAGATTTAAAGCCTTGGAAACCTAAGGGGGCAGTTCTATTCTGCACTACAGGGTTGCTATGAGTCAGAATGGACTCGATAGTTAGGTATTTGGTTTGTTTTGGTATCACTGAAATGATAATCTTAGGAGTTGTCTGCAAATATGGCTACCAACAATTCTTCCCATCTCTGTATGTGCATTCCTATACAGAGATGGGAAGAATTTGGTTCCATCTTGTGATTCATTTGCCCACACGGAATGTGGTAGAAGTAATGTTAAACCAGTTTCAGATCTAGGCATTAAGTGTCAGCTTCTATATTTACACTCTTGGAATCCAGCCATTATTTTACAAGAAAACTGGTCTAGATACTGGAAGCAAAGAGGTCTTATACAGGAGACCTCCGGCTACATTCCACACCAGACATGTGAGTCAGGCGTTCTTGGACTTTCCAGTCAAGCTCTCAGCTGAATGCAGCTGCTGTATTAGGGTTATCAGCCAACAACTCATGAAGCAGAGCCACTCAGCTGGTTCTAACCAACCCCCAAAACTGTGAGGAATAATAAACTGCTGTTTATTAAAGTCACTAAGTTTGGGGTCGTTTGCTAAGCAGCTAACAACAACTGAAATAATTGTATATGTTATTGATTCTGCAGGTCTTTTCAACCCAAGGATGTTTCTAAGGAAGCTAAATAAAGCAAAATGACCAGAAAGATCCATTGATAAAGATACTTCATTATTTTTTGGCATTGCTTGGTTTCCTTTGGAATGTAGTATTTCTGCTAGAAACTGAAGTGCTCCGATTTCTCCTGTTCAATCCAATTCAACGCATATTTATTAACCTTTTATATACTGTTGTTGTTGTTGTTGTTATGTGCCATGGAGTCGATTCCAACGAGGCTGTAAATCTTTATGGGAACAGAAAGCCTCATCTGTCTCCCGCGGAACAGCTGTAGTTTCAAACTGCTGACCTTGTGGTTCGCAGCCCGATTCATAACCACTATGCTACTAGAACTTATATACTACATGGGTGAAAATAAAAGATGAATTGGACTCAGCTCTCTCTTTTAAGAGTTTATAATCAAGTGAATACATATATACACTCATTCAAATACTTCCAGTTGAACAGACTATGTTCAAATCAGTTAATTATTAAGTAGAGCGAAAGAAAGAGGACAAATGTACATGTAGAATTTCAATAGGTCAAGAAATCATACGAACAGGAGCAAAGAAAAAGAAGTGTCAGAGTTCTCCAGAAACATATAAGGCAAGAAGATCAGTTATTCTAGTCAAAATGAATCACGGTGTAAGCCTTGCTATAATGCTCATCTCATGGGTGGTTGGAAGGATCCAACATCATAAACTGTCAAATGAGGATTCCTAAAGGCAGGGAGTTACAGCAGATGATCTCTGCATGTACACTTTTGCTTCTCTTTCAGACAGTCAGCAACATCATCTATTCTTCACTTTGCTAACTCCTACCTGGTATTGTGGGAGTCCTGGTGTGGTGCTGTGGGTTAATGTACCAGACTGTAAAGCCATTTGAACTGCAAGGTCGGCGGTTCAAGCTCACCAGCTGCTCCTTGGAAACCCTATACAGGGTTGCTATGGGTCAGAATCAACTCAACAGCACTTGACAACAACAACAACATCTTGATATTACACTGTAGGGTAAGCACTGGACTGCTAGCTGCAAGGTGAGTGGTTCAAACTCACCAGCCTCTCCTTGGAAAGTCTATACAGGGCCACTATGAGTCGAAACAGAGTCAACGGCATGTAACAGCAACAGCAAACCTTGTTTAAGGTTCTGTATTCATTCATTCATGCAACAGAACTTTTTGGCCATCAGCTATATACCAGACCCCTTTGTGGGTGCTGAGTATACCACAAGGAACAATACAGATAGCCCCTGCCTTGTTAGATATAACTGGTGAAGAGGGGAAAGAAGAAGATAAAATGTTCAAAACATACATTTGACAAAGATCTCACTGAAGAGAGAAAGCAAGCCATGGGACTATCTATGGAAAGAACATTCCAGACAGAGAAGCATGCAAGTACAGGTCCTAAAATGCCTGTATATTCAAGGAAGGAGGCCAGAGAGTGAGGAAAGGGGGGAAAAAAAGGAGATCAGAGAGGTAGCAAGGATAAAATCAGAATGGAAGCTGTAAGCAATGGTCAGCACTTTAGGATTTTATGTTTCCAGCATAATGGGAAGCCAATCTCCACATAGTCTTTTCCAGTCCTAGTCCCTTAACTTCCACTAATTTCTTCTCCATCCTCTATACTTTTCATTTCCACTCAGCCTATATTCCATGGAATTCCAGTCATCTCTTGCATTCATTCTACTTCTTCATCCTCATCACCAATGTTTCCAGTGCAAGAAGTCTGTTATATTCTCCTTTACATCCCCAATTCCTGGCTCTTAAGCCAACACCTGTGACCGAGGAAGGAGTCCATTCCAACACACAGCAACCCTACAGGAACTTCTTACAGGGAGGGTATCCAAGGTTGTAATCTTTACAGGCGCACACTACCGCAGCTTCGGCCCACAGAGGGGCTGTTGACCAAGCGCTGCACCACTGGGACTCGTGCTGGCACCTAAGAGGTACTCTGTCAATCTTTTCAGGTGGTGAAATTGAAGGTGTGATTTCTTACAGTCCTTTCCAGCCATAAGATCTTGATTACTTTGAACTCTTTTGGACAAACTAGTTTGCACAATAACTCAGAGAGCTGTGATTTCCTAGATATTTTGAGATTAGTATCATGCCACTTTTAAGGTTTCCATCCATCAAATTACTGGAATAAATTAAATAAATTAAACTCCCGGAATGGGGCCTTCTTACAGGGAACTCATTAGTTTGTACTGTGAGCCTCTGCCCAGAACCCATTTTGAAAACAAGAGAAACATGAATTTCTATTGAGTAAATTCAATTCCAATGTTGCTTTAAGTGTCAGAGAGTCAGTTCCAATTCAAAGTGACCCTGCATAAGGTTTCCAAGAAGTGGTTAGTGGGCTTGAAGTGCTGACCTTTTGGTTAGCAGTCCAGTGCTTATCCTACTGCACCACACCAGGATATGAGCCCATCAAATCAGTCCATTAAAGATGGTCCCTGTGACTTACTTCACCAATTAAATGCAGGAGAAGTAGATTTTGAGGACTATATCATAAAAAAGTCTTGAGTCTTTAAATTTCTGCCCAGGTGTTTGGGAAACCCAGAGCCATGTTTTGAGAAATCCAAACCAGATGGAGAAACTACATGTAGGTGTTATGACTGACAGCTCCCAGGTGAGCTCCCAATCAAAAGCCAGCATCAACTGCCAACTATCCCAGATCAAGTATCAGACCTGTGGGTACAGAAGCCATTACAGAAGTGGGACCTAGCCATCTCAACTGACATTGTAGACAAAACACTCAGCTGAACCTTTCCTGAGTTCCTAACCCACAAAGTCATAAGCAAAATAAAACAACTCTTTTAATCTACTGTTTTGGGGGCAGTTTGTTATACAGCAACAGACTATAAATAAATAAATATAAAACAAGACCAAACCTTCAGGTTGTCCCAGTGAAAAGATTCAGAGTGTGTTTTTAAATTCTTTCTACATATTTTACCAAAGCCCATTCAGATCTTGGGGGAAAGACAACCCGAAGAAATAACTGTCAGCAGCACTACTGGCCTGGAACTCATAGAAGTGTCTTCCTCCAAAGTAAGTGTTTATAAAAATTATATATTATATATATACACACACATATATATATACACATATATGTATACACACACACAGAGTTCAAGGTTTTTCCTGTCCAGGGACAGCTGAAACCATACATTCACAGAAAACTTCCAGAGATTCAAGCTGGATTCAGAAGACAATTTGGAATGAGGGTTATTACTGACATCAGATGGATCTTGGCTGAAAGCAGAGAATACTAGAAAGATGTTTACGTGCTTTACTGACTATACAAAGGCTTTTGATTGTATAGCTCATGACAAAGGCTTTTGATTGTGTAGATCATGACAATTTATGGACAACTTATGCGTAGAATTTATTCCAGAACACTTAATTGTGCTCATGAGACCAAGAGGCAGTTGTTCAAACTGAACAGAAAAGCAATGAATGGTTTAAAATTAGAAAAGGTGTGTACCACGTGTGTATCCTTTTGCCATATTTATCCAATCTGTATGATGGCCAAATAATTTGAGAAGCTGGGTTATGTGAAGAAAAACATGGCATCCAGATTGAAGAAAGACTCTTTAAAACCTGTGATATGTAGATGATAGAATCTTGCTTGCTGAAAGTGAAGAGGACTTAAAATACTTACTGATGACAAGCAGACCAGCCTAGAGTGGCTAGAATAACAGAAGATCTTCTTGAAAGAAAGACCCAACAGGAAAAATACAAAACAATAATGACAGTCCGACTCACTACTACAAGAACAAGCAAGTTGCTCACCCAGGAGATATCAAGGAAAGTGGCTGGGTCCCCTCAGTGCAAGCCCCCTTCCAAGACTAAGACTCAATGGGAATACATGAGCAGACATATGCTCTGACTGGTGACCATATTGGTCACTGATGAGGGGACGTGAGGGAAAGACAGAAAATGAAGCAGCAAGCTAAGCCCTACCACGTTCAATAGACTCCTGTGAACCAGGGTAGAGACCTGGTTGGCCAGCAGTGTAGCAAGGCCTGGGGACTCCTGGGCCAAGAGTCAGTGATATAGCCACAGAGGACTAGAGTGGAGAGTAAAGTGTCCAGCAGATAAAAAGAGAGGGCATATGCACAAGAACACCCACACTTGCAGATAATACCCACTTGACCTGGTTTCAATGGATGGATGATCAGAATTCAACTAGAAGAAGAAATAAGAGGAAAAAAAGGAGAATCCGATACAATTTGATGAACTTGACCTACACCTATGGATGCAGTAGCTCAAAAGAGGTAACAAATCTTTACAGCGAGGATCATTCCCACCCCCTCAATACACAGGGTAGACAGGGATGGGCAACCTAGACATTGGCTACCCAAAATGGGGGGCTACAAAGGCAAGAAGTGACTGGCTTATAAGCTTTCAAGAGGGAGCCTAGATCCAGCGGGTGCGGAGGAAGTTAGACTTTTCACGGAGTAGTATTCAATCTGTCTGGGTGGAGCTGATGAAAGGAAATGAGGATGGCACTCATGTGGTACAATAGTGCATAATTGTTATCAGGATTGACTGTGAGTGTTGGAAATGCGAAGGTAGATGATTTGTAGCAAAAGGAGGGGAGTAGTTGACTTTGCAGTCCAGGAGCGGAGGTCCCTGGGACCATCAAGGGAGAAGAGCAGAATGTGGGCCCTGGTAGCGTAGTGGTTACGAATCGGGCTGCTAACCTCAAGGTTGGCAGTTCGAAACTACCAGATGTTTCACAGGAGAAAGATGAGGCTTTCTGCTCCCGTAAAGATTTGCAGCCTCAGAAAAACTGTGCAGGGTCGCTATGAGTCAGAACTGACTCGACGGTACTTAACAACAACAACACAGAGAGGCAATGATGCCAAAGATGAAGACAGAGATGATGACGTGAAGAGAGGGAGTAGATGGGACTCTAGACCCAGAGAGAGAGAGGAGCTGTGTGCTGATGACCAAGAGGAAGGCTTGCAGGATGTACCCTCTGGTTGGTTGATGATGCATGGAGGGAATTGTAACCATGGCAATGAAACTATATATAATAGGATGAATGTAAAGCTAATACTCTCCCATGTAAACTATCACATAATTCACAATTAAACATTAAAAAAAAAAATCCAAATTTCCAGCACCATTTGGTAAGAAGTTCACCTTTTCCTTGCTGAATTGCTTGAGCAACTTCATTGAAAATAAATTTACCATACATGTGCAAAAAAAAAAAAAAAAAATTACTTACTGATGAAGATCAAAGACCACAGCCTTCTATATGGGTTGCATCTTAGTGTAAAGAAAACAAAAATCCTCACCACTGGACCAATAAATGCAGAAAAGACTGAAGTTGTCAAAGACTTCATTTTGTTCAATCAACCATCAACATTCATGGAAGCAGCATTTAAGATATCAAACAATATATTGCACTGAGCAAATCTGCTGCACAAGACCTCTTTGAAGTTTTCAAGCACAAAAATGTCAGTTTGAGAACTACGGTGCACCTGACCCAAGCCAAGCTTGTTTCAATAAACTCATATACATGTGAAAACTGTACAGTGAGTAAGAAAGACGGTAGAAAAATTGATGCATTTGAGTTATGGTGTTGGAGGAGAATAGCAAAAGTATCATGGAATGCCAAAAGAAAAAACAGATCTGTGTTGGAAGAAGTACTGCCAGAGTGCTCCTTGGAAGCCAGGATGGCCAGACTTCATCTCTCATACTTTGTACATATTTTCAGGAGGGACCAGCCCCTGGAGAAGGATATGTTTGGTAAAATGGAGGGTAGGAGAAAAAGAGGAAGATCCCTAATGAGATGGATTGGCACAGTGGCAGCAGCGATGGGCTCAGCCATAGCTTCAATTGTGAAGTTGGCCCAGGTCCGGGCAGTGTTTCCTTCTGTTGTGCACAGGGTTGCTATGTGTTGGTACCAACTCCATGGCACCTAACAAGAGAGACTGCTGTGCCCAGAGAGTTTATTCACAGGACATAAAATAAACAGATTGAGTTACTTTGAATGAATATTCTGAATTAATCACACTAATAGAATTGCAGGCCAACCAAAGTCACCCAAAATTTATCCCATGCAAAAGTCACAGCAGCCATTTGGATGTACAAGTCACGATATTGTGCCATTGGGCAAATCATGTATTTTTTCCTCACTCCATCACCTTGTAGGCAAGAAAAAAAATTGATTACAGTACTCAAAAAATATGGTTGAGATTTAAAACCAGAAATAAAAATGCACAATAAAATAAAAGATCCAACTGCTAAACAATGATTGCTAACAATACTAGGAATTTCTGAAATTATCCTCAGTCAGATGCTACCAGGATGAAAAATACTCAATGGCAGATGGTCTTCTTCTTTAGAACATCCCTTTGTTTGAATAAAAAACTTCTATTATGAAAACTCCAAAAAATGGGCTTTCGTTTTTACCCTTTATCAGAATGAATATCACTTCTCCCAATAACAGTCATTTCAGGCCCTTAGAGGGAGTCACTTGAGGAGCTTCTGCAAAGAATAATAGTCATACTATGCCCTTTTCCTGCCTCTCCCACTACTTTCTCCCATCATTTTTGGCTCTCCAAAAAAACAGAGCCACTAACGGACCCAATAAAGTGAGCAAAATAAATACATATACACACAAAATTTGGGCTGCCTTTGAGTTAGTTCTGACTTATGTGACCCAGTGGCTGATGGGTTTGAACCACCAGCCATATGGTTAACAATCCATCACTTATCCTACAGTGCAATACCAGGACTCCTAAAATTTGGGTAAGAAATAGTTTTAAATGCATCAGTTTTGTTTTGTTTTGTTTTACAAAAAATGGTTACCTTGAAGTATACTTGTAATATTCTACCATCCATATTTTTCATAATTAATATTAGCAGTTTATATTGATTCACCAGGCTTTAGAAATCAACAGAGGAAAATTACATCTCAAGAAAGCATGCTAAAAGCAAAGGGCATAACAATGTGCAAATGGCAAAATGCTTTTAAGAGAAATTATCATCTTCCAACTTTGTCTTCAAATTAATTCATTAGCAGTAACAATAAAATCATAACAAAAGGAACCAAATGTCAACACTTACATCATTGGAGGATATATAAGTACATGCATTTCTCAAAAAAAGAACTCTAGAATTAATTAGAGAAGATTTATTAACCTTTGATGGGAACATTTAAAGAAAGATTGACCATTTCCGTGACACAGAAGCCCTTCCTATCAGTAATAAATCATTAACTCAGAATGACCCATGTCTGAAAACATTATATATTTATGCACTGCATTTCCAAACTGCTTAAAAGGCACAAGAAATTGGTACTGCCATCACATGTAAATATAGCTGGTACTACCATCAAGCATTAAGGCTAGGACTATAAAGCTGCTTACTGTAAGTGCTGTCAATAAGTTGTACACCTATTAAAAAAAAACACAGAAATAACAGTCATTGTACAATAAGGATAGTAACAAGAACAAAAGAGCAGCTGCTGAGGCTGCTTGTGCAAAACCTAACCCAACATGGGATTTAGTTTCTTGGTTGAGAAGTTTATAGTCATGGTTTTCTGGGAAATCCAGTTAACTGGCATAATAATCTGGTTAGTGTTTTTGTTCTAGCTCCTAATTTCCTGAATAGGGTCTGGAGTCTTAAAAGCTTATAAGTGGCCATCTAAAACAACTGGTGTCTATTCTTCTGGGCAGCAGAGGAAGGAGAGTCAGGAACAAGAGGAGGCTATGGACCGTGTGGTTAATTGCCTCCATGAACAACTGCATCCTTTGCCATGAGACGAGACGAAGTACATGGTACCTGGCTGCCATTATTGAATGGCTTGATTAAAGATTCTTTACGGGAATCCTGATTAACAAGGGGAAAAGCAGAATAGATTTTCAAATTCTCATGGAATGCAGACTTTCTGGGGCCAGATAGGTTGGATGAACACCTGAAACTAATGCTGGGAGATAATCTTAAAAGCTTAAACCAAAAATATCCCCTGAAATCTTCTTACAATCAAACGGCACTGTTCTTAATAGGTAAACAATGTCTGCCCTAATAATTGTGCTCTTTTAAAAACAATGTATATGGCATGGCATGGAGGACTTAGCTTTCTCATCTAAAATCGGCACACCTCAGACAAAGGTCTTTTATGAAAACATGTTTACAAAAAAGGAAGATGTGGTATATAGAAATTTAATTGTAATGTTTTTCTCACAGTCCCAAATATAGAAATAATTTATTTTTAAGCATCAAATTATTTCACTTAATCAAATAGCTTCTTGCAACTTCAAGAATCTTTATGATTATCTGGTCAGTTCATGCATCATACTTAACAAATAATTATTGATACCTCCTGTGATATGCAGATGACACAATCCCACTTGCTGATGAAAAGCAAAGACTACAACCCTCAGTATGAATTATATTCCAACATATAAGAAAACAAAAATCATGAAACAACATCATGATAAGCGGAGACAAAATTGAAGTTGTCAAGGATTTCATTTGACTTGGATCCACAATCAATGTCCATGGAAGCAGCAATCAGTAAAATAAATAATGTGTTGCTTCAGTCAAATCTATTAGAAAACACCTCTTTCAAAGTGCTAAAAAAAAAAAAGGAAAGATGTCACTTTGAGGACTAAGGAGTACCTGACCCAAGTCATAGTATTTTCAATTGCTTAATTTGCATGCAAAAGCTGGATAATGCATAAAGAAGACAGAAGAATTGATGCCTTTGAATTGTGGTATTGGTAAATAATATAGTGACTATGCCATGGACTGCCAGAACAATGAGCAAATCTGTCTTGTGAGAAGTGCAGTCAGAATGTTCTTTATTACAAGGCTGGAGAGACTTCAGCTTCCGTGTACTTTGGAAATGTTCTCAGGAGAGACCAGTCCCTGAAGAAGGACATCACGCTTGGAAAAATAGAGGGGGAGCCAAAAAGAGAGAAAACTCCAACAAAATGGAATGACACAGTGGCTGCAACAAGGGGCTCAAATATAGTGCCAATTGTGAGTTTGGTACAGGTCTGGGCAGTGTTTTGTTCTGTTGTACATGGGGTCACTATAAGCTGGAACCAACTGGATGGCACCTAATAATAACAAGAAGAGCAGAGGGCTGAGTTGTCCTGGACTCTGAGGATACAGAGTGCTAACGGAGACCCTGCTTCTTGTGGAGCTTAACAGTCGACAGAAGAGTAACTCACTGGTCAAGTAACAAAGAAGTCTAATGAAGCACAGAGGGTAATTTCAGATTGTGTTAAACACTGAGGAAAATGACATGAGATGAAATTATAGTGACTTGGCAGAGGGAAGGTGGGGAAGACGTTGGCTAATCTGGACTGATCACTGAGGAGACTGAGCACCTAAACTACCAGAAGGAACTGTTAGAGAAAAACTAGGAATAGATACTAGAACAAAGGCCACATGGAAGGAACTAACTTGACTGACAACAGAAACAGAAGGAGACCCGTGTGACTGGAGAACAGAGAAGAAGGTAGACGGTAGACGTGACTGGAGAAGTAACAAGGGCTCTTGAATCACAGACCATCTCATGGGCTCAAGGGAAGAGTTTCAATTTTATTCTTAGTGCAGTGGAAAATCCTTGGAGGAAGGCTTTAAGCTGAGGTATGACATAGCATGATTCATAGTTTTAAAATACTGTTCTAGCTGCTGTGTGGAAAATGGAGAAGAAAAAGTGTGGCAACTATAGCAGTAATCCATGCAAGAGAGGCAGACACTAAGTAGACATTATTTAAGGAACATTTTAGAAGATTTGCTAATGGAGGGAAGCTAGAACAGCAACTCAGATGATTAATACATGTTTGTCTGGAACAATTAGGTAAATGGCAGTGCTGTTTGATATATAATAGAAATGGGGTGATATCGATAAAGGAAAAGGCATTCATGGTTTGTTGGATTTAGCTCCCTGATTTCAGAGATAAGGGCATGATGCACAGAGCATACAAATGACAACCAGAGAAGCCTAATTAGCTAGCTGGAGAACTTGAATTAGGCCTTCTACTTCTGAGACCAGAAATCTTTTCATTAAAAATATTCAACTGAGATTTTCATATTTTAAAAAAGTTTCACTTTTTTGATCACCAACTATTCACACTAAGGCTCATAATAATTTGAAGATAAATGTGAATTAAAAATTAAAAGCATATATGAATCTACACATGTGATTCAATTCATTGGACTACACACTTCCAGTGTGTCACTGTAGGATATGTGCTGGCCTGTTAACCACAAGGTTGGCAGGTCCAAACCCACCAGCCGCTCCTTTGAAACCCTATGCAGGGTCACAGAGTCAGAACCGACTCAACAGCACTTAACATACAGAGAATACTTATAAAAACTAGCCCAATAAGGTCTGTACTTGACTTAAAATTATTGGACCAATGTCAATATCCTGTTTTTGACAATGTCCTATGATTATGTAAAAAAATTATCACTGTGGGGAGCTGGAAAGGTTTCCTAGGAACTCTGTACTATTTTTGCAACTTCTTGTTTGTCTTAAATTATTTCAAAGTAAAAGTTTAAAAACAAAACACTACCTGCCCAAAATATAAAATGCAGAACCAGTGGAAGACATACTGAGCCCAAACCAACTGTCTACTTCTTTTGGCTCTACAACAATCATTTATTTTATTTTTGTGGTGGTTGAGTATACACCAATTCAACAATTTTTGCACACACAGTTCAATGACATTGATTACATTCTTCAAGTTGTGTAGCCATTTTCACCCTTCTTTCCAACTTGTTCCTCCTCCATTCAAAGAAACTCACTGTCCCCTAAGTTTCCATTTGATCCCTTGTGTTGTTATTAAGTGCTGTTGAGTTGGTTCCAACTCATAGCAACCCTGCCTAGGGTTTCCAAGCAGAGGCTGGTGGGTTTGACCCAGCAACCCTGTAGTTAGCAGTCCAGAGGTTATCCTACAGCACCACACTAGAACTCCATGTGTGTATAGTCCTATGAATTTTATTACATGTGTAGATTCATATATACTTTTGGTTTTTAATTTCCATGTTAGTATATCTTAAAAGAGGTCAACGCTCAAAGCAGACAAGACGTTCTTTACTAATTAGGCTAAACAATTGTTTGGTTTTAAGAATACTTCAGGGTGTATTGACTATGTTGCAATTTTTATCTAAACATTCTTTATTTTAAAACAAAGCAAAACATTGACTTGCCAACAAGTCAATTTGCACCTGCTTCCTTTAGTGGCTAGAGAAACTGCCTTTGGGTCTCTTCTAACCTTTGGCTCAAGATGCTTCTCCCTCACTCAAGAGTACAGAATGTGAGTGGAGGTCAATGATCTGGGAGCCAAAGGTGCATTTGACTGACTCTGAGTCTAGGCTGTTGTTGTGAAGTGCCGTTGAGTTGGTTCCAACCCATATCAACTCTGTAAAGGGTTTCTAAGGACCAGCTAGTGAGCTTGAACCACCAACTTTGTGCTTCAAACCAACTTTGCAGTCTAGAGTATTATCCCACAACGCTACACCAAAAGTCTATATTAGATGCAAACTGCTATTCTAAAACCATTAAAATGTCTATGCTCTCATTTAATGAGTGGATTAAACAGAATAATTTAGAAGAGTTATACCATTTGTATAATGAATCCAAATGTGGCTTCAATAGCTCAGTAAGGGGGTAAAAATGTGACCTGGGATGGGATTTTATCCCATTAATCCAAGGCCACTGCTCTCGCTGTCTGCAAAGAAGTAAAAAGCTGTCTGCAAACAGCAAGCGCAGTAATGCTAAAAAGCAGAGCGCTGAGTCCCAATTACAAGACGAGCAGACACCCATAAGGAACACTCACCTAAAAAGAGCTGTTTTTGTTTTGTTTTTTCACAGGGTGGAGAGACGAGTGAAAGGAATGGAAGTAGAGACTAAGTAGCAGCACAATACCAAAAAGCTCCAGGAAGATTCACAAGGAAAACGGCAGAGGTGGGTGTTATGTAACTCAGAGACCACCAGGATTTGGGGTCTCAGAACCTCCCAAAGACTCTCAGGTTTAGCACCAGCACCAACATAAAACCCACTGAGATTCCATTGTCTTAGTTGAGGTGAGAAACTGAATGAACACCTCTAGGTCAGCTAAGACGGGGGCAGTTAATAAAGTGAACATCCTAAAAGATGGAAGCTGGAATGATGTGCTCTCTTCCTGAACAATTTCCCTTATATCCAAGGCTCCCCACCCTTCCTCTAAAACCAAAAATCAAACCCATTGCTAATGAGTGGATTCGGACTCACAGCAATCCTACAGGACAGAGTAGAACTGCCCCACAAGTTTCCCAAGGCTGTCACTCTTTACATATGCAGACTGCCACATCTTTTTCCCTGGAGCGTCTGGTGGGATTGAACCACCAACCTCCTGATTAGCAGCAGAGTGCTTTAACCACTGTGCCACCAGTGTTGTTGTTGTTAAATGTCGTGGAGTCTATTGTAATTCATAGTAACCCTGCATAAGGCTTCCAAGGAGCAGCTAGTGGGCTTGAACCACCAACCTGGCAGTTAGCAGCCCTATAGTGTTTATCCTGCAACACCACAGACCTTAGTTCATAGTTATATAAGGAGAGCCTTTTTCCTTTAAAGATAGACACTGAGCTAGCTATTTTATACCTTTCACAAGAACAAGTAATTCTGCGCTTGCTAATCAGGCTATATAATCCCAGGAATTTGAAATCTTCCAATAGGTAAAAGTCATTGCAAAAAATAATGACCCCATCGATTCCTCTGACAGCCCTCTCTGCTCAGTTAGCTTTGAGAAATCATTGCAGTGGTCATACACAGCTCAGACACCATACTCAGTTCTAGGGTGGATTAGTGAGGTTAACAGGGTACAATGTAGGATCAGAAATGTTCAGGGCACAGTTCTCCAGTCAGGACAACCTCTCCTCAGCCATGCCCTGAGGCCAGCCTCAGACTGCCCCGCCAATGTTACAAAGCTTTGAGGGCTGCTCATCAATGTCCACAGGACACACTACTTCACCATAAGCCTGAGCCTAAAAACACTTGACTCTAGCTCCATAGGTCGGCAAACCTAATTTCCCCAATTAAGTGTTTGCAGGTGCCCCACCTTCCTGCCTAAAACCACTCACTCCAGGGGCTAGGAAGCCCACTTTGTCTCATGCTCTGGTTCTTGGTTTTGCTGCTGCGGTCCTTCTGCCATTCCTCTGGAGTCACAGCTTTCCATCCCTGGGTCCAGAAGGTGGAATGCACAGGGATCTTAGGGTCCAAAGGAAACACTCCACCCCTAGCTCTTCCTCTTTAACAGTAATAAAACTTCCGCTCCTGCTTCTGAGATGACTCATTTTATACCATGCTAGGGTTTCTCGTGTTTACAATCACACTGAACTCTGTTAACATCCACAGCTGAGTCATGTCATCCTATCAGTACCGTCTGCCACCTTCTCTTACCCAGATCCATCAGGAAAAGAGTCATTTGGTGGGAATTGCAAAGACTAAAGCTACAAGAAACATATCAAATTATTCACTATACCACAGATGTGTTCAACAAAAGGACCTAATCCAATACAGGCGGTGTGGGGAGGTTTTCTGGAGAAATGTCACTTAAGTAAATCCCCAAAGAAAGTGTTGGAGTTAGTCTGGCAAAAAAAAAAAAAAGAAGAAGAAGAGCATTCATAACCTATCCAACTATGCAAAGACTTAGAGGCAATAACAGTACCACACATTAAAAAAAACAAAAGTAAAAACAAGAAATTCTACTTAGCTGATACACTGGGAGTGGGGGTCTCCAGAGAATGGCATGAGATGAGAATGGAGTGGTAAGCACGGTGATATAATAGTAGTAAGCCACAAGTGATATGAACAGAGGTGTAGGTTTAGAAAATAAAATATGGAAGCTTCTCTGAATGGGAAGACCAGGAAAAAGTTGTTTGGAGAAGTGGTAACAGCCTAAAAGTCAGAAGCAACTGCATAACTCAGAAAAGAATAGTGACATTGATAAAAATACCTAAAGTAGAAGGAGGAACTGGTTTTAGGGGGAAAAACTCATTCCACTTGTGACGTGTTGGGTTTAATGTTCCAGCACAGCTGCTTGAGAAGATAGATGTCTAGAAGTTTCATCATCTGCTCTGTCTGGACTGGCTTCTTCCCTAGTAATCAGTGACTGTTGTTGCTGTTGTTGTTTTAAGTGCCGTTGAGTTGGTTCCAACTCATAGTGACCCTGTATAGAGTTTCCAAGGAGTGACTGGTGGGTTTGAACAGCCGAGTCTGTGGTTGGAAGTCCAACACTTGTCCTACAGTGCCACACCAGGACTCTAATCAGTGACTCTGCTGCTGCTGTTAGATGCCATCTAGTCAGTACCAACCCATAGTGACCTCATGCACAGCAGAACGAAACGCTGCCCGATCCTGGGCCAACCTCACTACTGTTGCCACGCTTGAGTCCATCGATGATGACACTTGGCCAATCCATCTCATTGGGGGTCTTTCTCTTTTTCTCCTACCCTCCACCTTACCAAACATGATATCCAACTCCAACGACTGGTCCCTCCTGACAATATGTCCAAAGTATGAGAGATGAAGTTTGGACATCTTGGCCTCCAAGGAGCACTCTGGCTGCACTTCTTCCAAAACAAATCTATTGGTTCTTTTGTCAGCCCATGGCACTTTCAGTATTCTCCTCCAACACCATACATAACTCAAAAGCATCAATTCTTCTACTGTCTTCCTCATTCACTGTCTAGCTTTCACATCCATATGAGGTTATTGAAAATACCATGGCTTGGGTCAAGCATAGTTTAGTCCTCAAGCTGACATCTTTGCTCTTCAACACTTTAAAAAGGTCTTGTGCAACAGATTTGCCTAAGGCAATACATCATTTGATTTCTTGACTGCTGCTTCCATGAGTGTTGATAGTTAATCCCAGAAGAATGAAGTCCTTGACAATTTAATCTTTTCTCCGTTGATAAGAATGTTGTTTATTTGTCCATTGGTGAGGATTTTTGTTTTCTTGACATTGAGATGTAATCCATACTCTTTGTTCTTTGATGTGCTCTTTGATCTTCATCAGTAAATGTTTTAAGTCCTCTTCACTTTCAGCAGTGACTCTAATTTCCTTAAAATCCAGATTCGCCCTAGAAGCATTCTCTAATGTATGCCCCTCTCCATTCAGATCACTTTTTCATGCTGTTTGCTCTCTTGGAACTGATAGTTCTTTGTTGACTATTGCAAAATGTTCATAGATTCATACATGTGCCATCCATGTTTTTTTGCAACTCCTTGAAGGATGTCATGGATTTAATTTTGTACCCCAAAAATATATGTCAACTTAGCTAGGCCATGATTTCCAGTGTAGTGTGGCGGGCCTCCATGTTGTAAACTATCCTTCATCTTGTGTGCTATAAACCCTAATGTCTGACACTGTGGACTGCACTCCTGGTGTGGCCCTGTGGGTTAATGCACTGGACTGCAAAGTTGCTTTGAGCCACAAGGTCGGCAGTTCAAGCTCACCTGCTGTTCTTTGAAAACCCTATATGGGGTTGCTATGGGTTGGAACCTACTCAACGGCACTTAGCAATAACAACAACATGGCACTGTAGGACAAGTACTGGACTATTAACTGCAAGAGCAGCCATTTAAACCCACCCACCAGCTGCTCTTAGAAACCCTATACAGGGTCACTAAGAGTTGGAACCAATTCAAAAGCACACAACAATAGCAAATGTTAATGAGGCAAAATCAGAGTGGGATATGTCTTGCAAGACATGTGACTCAAGTCATACCCTTGCTCAAGGCACACCTTTACTTGACTCACACCCTTGCTGAAGTCACATCTTTTATCTCAGAGAAGAAAAAGGAAGCAGAGAAGAGAGGGACCCATTCTCAACAAAGAAGAGCTGAGAGCAGAACATGTGTTTTGGACCTGGGGTCCCTGCAGTGAAAACCTCTTAGATCCAGGGGAAGACTGAAGCCAAGACATATGGAGATCTCCCAGAAATGCTGGACCTAGAGATGCTGAAAAGAGATGAGGACCTTCTAGAGCCAGCACCCTGGATTCACACTTCTAGCCTCCTGAACTGTGAGAAAATAAATTTGTGTTTATTAAAGCCATCCACTTGTGGTATTTCTGTATAGCAGCACTAGGTAACTGAGGCACAAAGGACAGAGACTCTTATTTATATTTCTGTTGTAATCCTTATGATGCCTTTTAGAGTCCACAGCACTCAATGGGCACTGAAAACGTATTGTTAACAAATTCCTTAGAGGATTGAGAAACCTAATACAGTTATACGCCAGAACAACAGACAGAAATAGCATAAAGGCTGTCACAGGGAATGGGGACAAATTCTTACGCAGCTAGGCATTACTTATCAACAAGTCTGAGCCTTGATGATAAATTATTTCCTTCAAGAGATTTTAAAAAGACAAAATTGAGGTACGGTAGTAAAAAATACCTAATGTATGGGAACAAAAGGCAAATGCTTCCTGGCTGCAAATCTTGCTTAACTTCTTTCTGTGGTTAGTACTCAAATGCTAACGTTACTGCATAGTCCCAATGCTTTAAAATGGTGAGACTAAACCATGAATAAGAATACAGGATAAACTGGAATTAAATCCTCATGTGAATGCACAGAGTACAAAGGCATGTTATCTGTTCAGTTTACCTAACCCTTTTCCTCTTCTGTACAATCTTAGAAATAAAAGTAAAGGTTCAGTTCCCCTGGTATGATAAATCTATTCTGGTGAAATTTAATTCAAAAGCAATGGCAAAAATAATGAAATACTTTCACAGGAAAAGTTTACCCTGAAGAAAGAAAGGTCTCTCCAGTTTGTGCCTTCAAAACATTTTCAGAATTAAGCATTAGCTTTAGTCCAGCATTCTGTTAGGTACCAAGAACAGATAATTAAACAAAGCTGGTCACTGTGTGCAGTTTGTTTTGGACTCTCTCTCTTGACATCAGAGGTCAGCTGACTTTGCCTATAAATGCTTTAGATTTTGTGAGCTATAATCTGGTGTGGCACTGAAGGATAATACACTGGACCACAACAAGGTCAGTTTGAACCTAAAGGTCAGAAGTTCAAACTCACCAGCAGCTCCTCAAATGCTAACATTATTATACAGGGTCACTATGGGTCGCACCCAACTAGATGACACTTTACCAACAACAGGATCTACAGCAACTACCCAACTCTGTTATCATCCTGTGTAAGTACCCAGAGATAACATGTCAACAAATGAGTATGGCTGTTTTCTAATAAAATGTTATTTATGGACATTCAAATGACAATTTAATAGAATTTTCACATATAGTGAAATATAAGAGGGCTTTAAAAAGATCATGAGAAAATTCCATTCTTTTTCAATCTCATTTTTCCAAAGTTTGGAACCTCTTATTTAAATTTTCTTTTCTTTTTTTTTTTCTTCCCAGTCACTTAAAAATATACAAATCATTCTTAAATGCTCATAGGCCAAGGGCCTGATTTGACCCAAGCATTGTGGTTTGTCAACCCTCACTTTATACTAAAGGCAAGATGGCAACAAAAAATCAAAATTGGCTCAAACACTTTGGCTTATTTCTAAAAGGAGTTTGTTGAGGGAAGAGAGGAAAGAAATGAAAGGAACCACAGGAGAATGCCAAATGAAGGGAACCCAGGAGCAATCAGAAAACTGCAGCATGGGTAAAGAGAAACCCAAATAAAAAAAATTTTTTTTAATTAAAAGTTAAAGTTTAGAGGTTAAAAAAAAGGAGAAAACTAAGATCTAATACATTTGCAGGAAAAGAAGGGGAGAAAAGAATAAAGTTAGTGTGGAGCTGAAGATGAGCCTAGGGGATGGGATGGAGATTAAATTATAAGAAAATGGAATATCGTAAAGATAAAGACTAAAGGAAGAGCCCAGAATTTAAGAGCCATGCTTCCTACTATGTGAACAAACTTCATCTGTCACCAGGAAAGGGCAGTTCTAGTGTTAAAAGCCTATTGGAGTGTGTGTGTGTGTGTCTTTGTGTGTGTGTTGTTGTTGTTACTGTAGTTGGAGGGAATTCTTTTCATTTTGTTTTTTTTGTACAGTATCCACTGGAACATCAGTACAAAGAAGCCAATCCTGAAAACTTCAGATCTTCAGACTTGAATTTTCCTCATCTATAGAACAATTTGATTGTGGGCAGCTGGGCTTCCAGAGTTCTGATCCCTGGACCCACTCTTATAATACCCAGGCTGTACTTCCAAGACAAGACTTCAGTAGTCAAGACGGTAAAGTAATGTAAGGAGCACCTTCCCTTGTGAGATTTCATGTACTAATGATACTGGTAAAACAGAATGATAACCAGACAGATAAGGCAGAAATTGCCTTGAACAGAGACTGGAGCAAACACTGTTTTACGTTTGGCAAAGTAAAAGGCTCATGGCTGGCATTCAACAATACTAAATAGCAACCTGGTATGGCATTGTAGGATAAGCACTTGACCTCAAGGTTGGTTTGAACTGCAAGGTCAGTGGTTCAAACTCACCAGTGGCTCCTCAGAAACCCTATACAGGGTCACTATGAGTTGGAACCAATTCGACGGCACACTACAACAACAACACAGAAGTGACAAAGGATGAAGGGTCAAGGACTACAGAATTGTATCTGCTGGTTATTCATGAATAGCTGAAAAATAAGATAAAGTAAAAAATAGTGACAATAGTTAAGGTCTTTGGAGGTGAGAAAGAAGATGAGGGAAGTGAATAATACTATCACAGATTCATTCATTCAACCAACATCTATTAACACTTATTGGATCGGCTGCTAAACAAAAGCCTGGTCATTGAAGACCAACCAAAAGTGCCTTGGAAGAATGACTTGCTGATCTACTTCCCAAAATTCAGTCACTGAAAACTATCAAGCACAGTTCTACTATGACACACATGGAATTACTATGAGTCAGAATTGATTCAATGACAACATGTAGTGTTAAAGGTATCTGGCAGCATGCTAGTTTCTAAGAATATAAGATGAAAAACTAAGTTCTTACCCTCAAAGAACGCACAGTCTACTTGGAGACAAAATCTTACATAGTATAAGACATGTCATACCAGAAATCTGGCCTTGGTACTTTGGAAACAGAAGAGAAGTTCCTTGGCCAATCATGAGAGGGTTACAGAAAGCTCCAAAATAGAGATGATATATGTACTATCATAGATTGAATTGTGTCCCCAAAAATCTGTGTTAATTTGGCTGGACCATGCTTCTCAGTGCTCTGTCAGTTATGCAACGATGCAATCATCCCCAGAATGTGTTCAGTCAGATCTGATGTCATTATCTTCACGTCTATGATGTTAATGAGGCCTGATGCAATCTACAGGATTAGGTTGTATCTCTTTTGAGATATAGAAAAGATTAAACAAACAAGCAGATCTCAGAGGGACCTACCATCATCAAGAAAAAAGAGCCGGGAGTAGAGTGTATTCTTTGAGCCTGGAGTCCCTGCGCTGTGAAGCTCCTAGAGCCAGAGAAAGACTATGCCAAGATGCATGGAATGTGGGGCCTACAGATGCTAAAAGAAGACAGACAAGGACCTTCCTCCAGAGCACACAAAGAAAGACTTCTAGGCACTCTGAATTTGGACTGCTAGTTTCCTAAACTGCGAGAGAATAAATTTATATTTGTTAAAGGCGTCCAATAATTCCTAGTGGTATTATAGAATAAACACTAGACTGCTACCACAAGATTAGCAGTTCAAATCCACCCGCCACTCCATGGAAGAAAGATGAGGCTTTCTCCTCTTATAAAGATTTATAGCCTCAGAAACCCTATACAAGGTCTCTATGTGTCAGAATCAACTCCATGGCAGTGGGTTGATGGGTAGGGGCACATCTACTTGTGGTGTATCTGTTATAGCAGCACCAGACAGCTACGACATGTACTAAACACCTTTAAAAAAAAAAAAAATTAAATAGAACTTTCTTCTGATTATTTGAGTAGAAACAACATGTGGCACTGTGGGTTAATGCGCTGGACTGCAAGGTCAGTTTGAACCACAAGATCAGTAGTTCAAGCTCACTAGGCACTCTTCAGAAACCCTATACAGGGTTGCTATGGATTGATAACACTTAACAATAACAACAATAATGTGTCAACTGGAGAATATGTAGAAAACAAAAAAGAAAATGAGTATCACTAAAGAGGAGGAAGCTAGGTTTGATGGGCCATATGAGGGGTTTTACTTTGGTCACATTGAGTTTCAGGTACAGAGGGCCAAAGCAGAGCTATCTGTTTTGACTGTGACACGGGGTTAGAAGTGATGCACATTTAGGAGGTCATCAAGCTAGGGATGCAGATGCACTTTACCCAAGGGGAATGGTACAGTGAGACGATCAGGAGAACTGAACAGAACTCAGGAGAAAACACACTTTAGGAGCAAGGAGAGTAAGAATACACTGAGAAATAAAAGAGCGGTAAGAGGAAAAACATGACCAAGTAAGGGGACAAAATCAGAATGAGTGAGTGGTCCACACTCTCAAGTGCCACATAGATAGCAGGTTACAGGTGACCTCTGTTACAACAGTTTCAACTGCAGAAGTGAATCCTTATTTTCAAAAGGGAAAACAACATTCATGAAAACCCAGAAAGAAAAGGTGCCTGAATCATTTCAGGCACTGAAAAGAGACACCTCAGCAGTTGCAACAACAAAGGAAGGGCAGGTGATTGAAAAGTCTCTCATTCAGTCCTTCAAATCCTCTGGGAGCTTTCTGAACAGAGAAGGAAGATAAAAGAGATATGGCCAGACAGAAAAATGGCATTTACTAACTACTTTACTGGGTAACACTGAAAATTCTACCTCCATTTACACAACATTTATGTTTGAAAACATTTGTTCTTAAAGCCTCTTATCTAATCCTAGCAACTTGGAGATGAGCAAAAAAATTTAAATTTAGAGAAAATCAAAAGAACTTACCTGAGGTCACCCAGCAGATAAAAGGTGGCATCAGGACTTATATCCTAAGTCCAAACTTGAACCTCTACATTCTTACAGAACATCTCACAGAAGGAAATGCTGTCTGAATGACAACAGCAACTTCACGGATTAGATGGGAAGCTTCAGGGGCAGTAAGCTTACATTAATGGGAGAGGAGCAACTAAGAAGAGGAGAGTGAGATGGTTTTGCAACCGAAACAATGTACACAATGTCACTGAATACTACCTGGACAAACAGCAGAATTGGTGCATCTTCTCAACAACAAAATAAAGTCTTTAATTAATTAGGTTTTTGAAATGTTGTATGGCCCTGGGCTAGGTCTCAGCTTCCCCATCTGAAAAATGAGAACAGAATTTACCTCACACTATTGTAAAACATTAACATACTAAAGGGCTGGCTCATAAGTGCTAATGTTATGAGGACTGGAAGACCTAAGAACAGTAGCAAGCATTAATCACCAATATCTGAAATTCAACAAACATTATCTGGACACCTGCTCCCCACATCTGCTATGTATCCTCTCCTAGTACATTACCTAGCTGTCCACACCAGAGATGTGGGTATCATCCTAGATTCCTCTTCTCTCTCAGCCCCACAGTCAGTCAGGTAAAAAGATCTTCTAACCTGTTTCTCAAGCTCTTGTTCATTATTGCCCTGCAAGTTTGAACCACGAGGTCGGCGGTTCAAGTTCACCAGCCGCTCCTAGGAAACACTATACAGGGTCGCTGTAAGTAGGAACCAACTTGACAGCACTTAACAATAAGACTTTTTAGATTTTTTTTTTCCATCCCTGATTGCATCCCTCACAAGTGTCTGTATATTTGTTTATGTTCTATGTTCCTTTGGAAGCCCACAGGCCATTTTTTGTTATTGCTGTTGTTAATTACTTCCCCAAGAACCAATTTTGGTACTCTTGGGTACCGTATCACCTGCACTGAGAATGCATGGTTTAATCCTTCATCCCAAACATCTCAGTCCCATTCCCCTTCTCTCTCTGTCCTCATTGTTACTGTCCTGTGCTCCAATTTGTACAGCTGGACTACTCCAAAAGGTTCCTATCTGGGTTCCTTGCCCCATTTCTGCTAGCTTTCCATCCATATGCCACCAGAGTGGTCTTCCTAAATGCTAGTCTGCTCACTTCAATCCCTTTCCCAAAACTCATCCGTTAATGTCCCACCACCTGTGGGACCTCTACATGTACTTGAGGCTCCTGCTAAGTAGGTCTGTGCCTGAGCCTCCAGCCTTGGCTGCTTCATCTCCCCTAAGCTTACTAGTACCAGGCACACACACACAGCTTACAATCACTGCCTCCAGCCTTGGCACTTTCTATGATTGGTTCCTACAATGTTCTTTTGCCTCTCTGCATTACTAGTGAATGCCTACTTAACATTCAACAGTAATGTCTGCACACTCTTCACAAAGCCTTCCCAATCCTGCCTTGTTGTTGTTATTGTTAGGTGTCATTGAGTCAGCGACCTAACAAATTCACAACAGATTGAAACCCTGCCCAGTCCCGTGCCAACCTCACAATTGTTGCTAAGTCTGAGTCCATTGCTGCTGCCACTGTGCAAATCTATCTCATTACGGGTCTTCCTCTTGCTCTCTGACCCTCCCTTTACCAAAATGATAGCCTTCTCCAGTGACTGGTCCCTCCTGATAATATGTCAAGGTCTGGCCATTCTGGCTTTCAAGGAGCATTCTGGCTGTACTTTTGCCAACACAGAATGGTCTGTCCTTTTGTGGTCATGGTACTTTTAATAATCTCCGCCAACACCATAAGACTATAAGTCTATATAGTCTTCTTGATTCATTGTCCAACTTTCACATGCATATGAGGCTACTGAAAATATCATGGCTTGGGTCAGGAATACCTTAGTCCTCAAACTGACATCTTTGCTCTTTAACACTTTAAAGAGGTCTCATGTAGCAGATTTGCCTAATGCAATACATCGTTTGATTTCTTGACTGCTGCTTCCATGAGTGTTGATGGTGGATCCAAGTAAAAGGAGGTCTTTGACCACATCAATCTTTTCTCCATGTATATGGATGTTGTTTGTTGGCCCAGTGGTGATGATTTTTGTTTTCTTTACATTGAGATGCAATCCATAACAAAGGCTGTGATCTTTGATCTTCATCAGTAAGTATTTTAAATCTTCTTCACTTTCAGCAAGAAAGGTTGTATCATCTGCATATAATAGGTTGTTAATGAGTCTTCCTCCAATCCTGATGCCACTATTTTCCTCATGTAATCCAGTTTCTCACATTATTTACTCAGCATACAGACTGAATAAGCATGGTGAAAGAATGCAACCCTGGCACACAGCACACCTAATTTTAAACCATTTGGTGTTCCCTCGTCTTGTTTGAACAACTGCCTCTTGGTCCATGTACAGGTTCCTCATGAACACACATGCCTCACCACAGGCCAAGTAGAGCAAGCACTGTGCCTTCACATAGCTCTCTTAGTCAGAGCTCTTCCACTCCATCTGATGGGAATACTAACAACAGCTGACATTTATTGAAGGTTTACTCTACACCCACACTTAAGTGTATTATCCCATTTATGTGGAGCACTTCAGTGCAGGAATTATACCTTAATAATTTCTATACCTGATTGTTTCCTGGCAGAAAGTAGCCATTCAATAAATGTTTGCTGAAATGAAGCAGGGAAGCAAAGCATTGGCGTTTCCAGTACTGTACTTTTCTCACTGGTTTTTAAGGACTCTCCTGCCTACAATGGCTTATGGTATTTGCACTGGGAATGAGGACTGAGAGGGGAAGGGATATATGATTATTCTGCAAAAGATTTTTAACAGATTCTTTAAAATTCTATGATTTAATGAAAAAGTCATTAGGAATGTTTCTCCAAATAGAGAGGAAAAAAATCTAATCTACTAACTAGAACACCCACATATTTACAAATCAAGTCTATTTATGTAGATATATTTTTAATGTTGCTGGCAAAGGCTTTATCACCTATAGCCTAACAGTTTGGGGAAAAGAGCAAAGAGGAAAGATTTTGAAATTTAATATTTAAAAGCATACCAAGAGACATTGAAAAAAACTTGGGTTATATAATAATCTAGCGAGACACTTTGAAACTGAATACTTATACAAAGATAAACAGAAAAATACTTTAGACAGCAAAGTAAAAACTACTCCTCATAGTTCTTTAAGAGTCATTTGGAGTAGGTCATTTAAGTCCAGCGCTCCTTCCCCTGCCCTCTGCTAAATGAAATAACAACATGCCTTGATAATAACTAGAAAAGACTGCTTCAACTTGATTCAGAGAGTTTTACTTTCTACAGAAAAATATATATTAAATTTTACACAAAAACACATGATCTTCTGAATTTTCTTTATTTGGCATCACATAAACTCTGGGTGGAAGTCTTCAGATCTATAAATAATAACTTTCTGGAAATGACTGAAGTTTAGAAAAGACAGTTTCTAAAACAGGATTTCCTACGAATTAATTTTGAGACTAAAAAAGAAATTCAAAATATTGTTATGTTCTTATTGCATTTCACTATTCATTTATTGTGAACAGTGGTTGTCTCTGCTGATTTCAATTTTCTTGATAACATTCTAGAGGGTTTTTACAATTTATTTATAACAAATATGTGACGATTTCATGTTCAAAATAATAAACGTATGTTCTACTGTGTAGGGCACGACTGGCATTTTTGCTAAGTGAATAATAAATATTTGTTATTAATTTACTAAAAACAGGCCACAAACCAGTTTACTGGTCAGACAGAGACTGGTAGAACTCTGAGAGTACAATCATCAGTCATCCTTCAGGTCTGGAACTGAACTCACTCTCCTGGCTCAATTTTCGGCCAAGCAATAAATAGATAGGTAATTGGCATTGGGGGGTGGGCAACAATACTAGTGAGGTATATGGGTCATAGAATCATCAGCCAACAAAGATCAAAAGGGCAGCATTTACAGAAGGACAAAGTTCAGAAGGGCTGGAAAAGCAGGAGGCCTGGAAAGAAGAAACCCGGGGAGGAAGTAGGATAAGTGATGCTGCACTGAGAGGAGTGCAATCATGGCAATGGAATTCAGTGTAGGATTTGTTCAATATAAAACTGATGATCTGCTCCGGAAATCTTCACTCAATTCATAATAAAAAGGTTCTTTTAAACTCACTATATCTAATAAGTACGATAAGGGGCATCCCTCCCAAGAAAATACGAATTCTACATTTCATTTCCTTGAATTTGGTAGCGCTTACCAGAAAGAATACAGAAGCGGTAACATTATGCCAGTTTCTGTACCTATGCCATAAGAAACAAGCATCTTCTACTGCCTGCCTCTTGGAACCTATAAAAATGGTTGGGTGTGGTTGGGTGCCTGACCTCCTCTAACTTCATGAGGGGAGAAAGAATTTCCATGAGCATCAGTCCAAGGTTGATTCCTGTGAAGCAAAGGTCAGACATACCTCCTCCTTCCAACCATTGTACCAATTCGGACACCAACCAATCCTCCCACATCACTCTCTTCTTCTCTGCTGAGTTTAATAATTCATCACAATGACCACACAGAGCCCTCAGACAATACTCCTGATTAGTGTCTGTTTGTTAGGGGGTTTGTTAGGGAAGTAACTGTTTACAATTCAGAATCAGAAACAGCTCAGGATACAGTTCTTTAATCAGTATAGCCTCGTCTCAGTCATGCCCTTGATCCTTCACCCCCTTGAGCCTCTTGGGCTAAAACTCAGCCTCTATTTTGCTTGAGCAATTGTTACAAAACAAGTGTTACAAAGTTCTTTAGCTCTGCCAATAATTGCCTATAGTCACTTCATTTTACCAACAAGCCTCCTGCCCAAAGGCACTTAGCTATGTTGCTCTAAGAGGAAGCTCCAGGTTCTGCTGTCTCTGCTAGTGCTATTTCTCAGGTGCCACTTCTCACTGCATCTTACACTCTCTGGTGTTCACCCTCTCTGTCTCCTGGGTCTAGAATGTTTCCAGAGCAGCAGCCCCAGTGACAAAGAACGCACTTGGCTCACAACACCTCTTCTTGGTGTTAATGACCCTCACTCTACTCTGGGAATGGCTCTCTTTCAAGCCTAGCAGGATGGCAAAGCGGACCAATCCTCTCTTTGGTTTCTGTTGTTGTTAGGTGCCATTGAGTCAATTCCAACTTATAGCGAGTCTGTATAGAGTTTCCAAGGAGCATCTGGTGGATTTGAACTGTTGACCTTATGGTTCCCAGTCCAGTGCTAATCCTAGAGCACCATATCAGGAGTCCCAATTCCCTCCTTAAGATTCCATATGCCTTATTTTCATAGTTCCACCTCCACAGGGGTGTCATATACCTTATTTGCATTATTAACAGGCAATCCATTCCACTCAGTAGGCCCAAAACACCTTAATTTGCATATACCACCCAATCATTTGGTGACAAGACAGGCCATATAAAATTAACTCACCACATCACAGACTCCAAATAGCATGTTGTGTGAAGCCCCAGTCACCTATAAAAGGCCCACATGGAGAGAAACTAACAAGCAATGCCTACTTGTCAGACATGGGAGTCACCAGGCTTGGATATGGATCCTCTAATCCCAGATAAACCTCCACGATTGGCATTATGTGGAGAGGAAAAGAGCTGTTACTAAACAGGCAAATTACAAGGTCATTAGTTCAAACCCACCAGCTGCTCCTCGGAAACCCTAAGCAGGGTCACTATGAGTCAGACCTGACTCCACGGCACTTAACAACAACAACAACAAATTGCACATTAATAAGCAAAATAAATGAATGCTGTTTTAAGCCATTATGTTTAGGAATTTGTTATACAGTAAAAGGTAATATAAATATGTATTCTTTTATTTATTTACCTCTACTGTTCCCAGAACCAATTCCATGGCACATAACAACAACAGCAACTGTTTCCCAGTGGTCAAAATGGATGTTAGAAGAAA
>NW_006408692.1:930043-955279 GCF_000296735.1 Chrysochloris asiatica | reverse complement strand
GGCAACAATTGTGAAGTTGGCCCAGGATCGGGCAGTGTTTCATTCTGCTGTGCACTGGGTCGCTATGAGTTGGTACTGACTTGATGGCACCTAACAGCAACTGTTCCCAATTACACTTTAACCTTTGAACTTCATCTTTATATTTATGCTACGTTTATTGAATAAGGATGTAAAAACTAGTATGTGGCACTGTGCTAAAAAGGTTCTGCAGTGCAGACACAAAAAGCAATCTCCGAAACTTACAGTCTAGCTGTTGTTGCTGCTGTTGTTGTTGTTGTTACGTGCATAGAGTTGATTCCGACTCATAGCAACCCTATATACAATAGATCGAAACACTGCGTGTCCTACTCCATGTTCACAATTGCTGCTACATTTGTGCCCACTGCTGCTTCAACTGTGCTAATCCATTTCTTTAGGGGTATTCCACTTTTTCATGTATCCTCTAGGCATGATATCCTTCTCCAGGGACTGGTTCTTCCTGATAATATGTCCAAAATACAGGAGACGAAGTCTGGCCATCCTGGCTTCTAAGGAGCATTCTGGCTGTACTTCTTCCAACACAGATTGGTTTGTTCTTCTGGCAATGCATGGTATTTTTAATACTCTTCTCCAACACCAGAAGTCAATGCATGGATTCGTCTATGGTATTCCTTAATCATTGTCGAACATTCACATGCATATGAGGCAACTGAAAATACCACATCTTAGTCCTCGAAGTCCTCACATCTTTGCTCTTGAACACTTTAAGAGGTCTTGCGCAGCAAATCTGTCTAATGTAATACATCATTTGATTTCTTGACCACTAATTCCATCAGTGCTGACTGTGGATCTAAGCAAAATGAAGTCTTTGACAACTTCATTCATTTCTCCATTTATCATAATGTTGTTTTTTGGTCCAATTTTCTTTACATTGAGGTACAATCCCTACTGAAAGCTATGGTCTTTGATATTCACCAGTAAGATTTTTAAGTCCTCTTCATAAACAGTTTTATCATTTGCATATCACAGTTGTTGATGAGTCTTTCTACAATCTGCACATCATTTTCTTTTCCATATAATCCAGTTTTTACGGATTATTTGCTCAGTGTACAGACTGAATAAATATGGTGAGAAGATACAATGCTGTCTCACACCTTTCCTGATTCAAACAATTCAATATCCTCTTGTTCTGTTCAAACAACTGTGTCGTGGTCTACATACAGGTTCCTCATGAGCACAGTTAAGTGTTCTTGAACATCTATTACTCACAATGTTATCCATAGTTTGTCATGATCTACAAAGTCGGAAGACTTTGCATAATCAAGATTCTTGGTGTGGCACTGTAGGATCAGTACTGGAATGTGAACTACAAGGTCATTAATTCAAACCCACCAATGGCTCCTCAGAAACCCTACACAGGGTCGCTATGATTCAGAACTAACTCAACAGCACTTAGCAACAACAACAAAAACAGACATCTCTTTGGTATTCTCTGCTTTCAGCCAAGATCCATCTGATGTCAGCAATGATATCCCTAGTTCCATGTCCTCTTCTGAATCTGGCTTGAATCTGTGAAAGTTCTCTATCAACACACTGTTGCAAATGTTTCTGAACTATGTTCAGCAAAATTTTACTTGCGTGTGCTATTAATTATGTGGTGGTTATGTGCCGTGGAGTCGGTTCCGACTCATAGTGACCCTGTACAGGGTTTCCGAGGCTGTAAATCTTTACGGGAGCTGAAAGCCTCATCTTTCTCCCGCGGAACAGCTGGTAGTTTCGAACTGCTGACCTTGTGGTTCACAGCCCGATTTGTAACCACTACGCTACCAGAGCTCCTATTAATTATAGTGCTTCATAATTTTTGCATTCCATTGGGTTTCCTCTCTTTGGAATGTGAACAAATATGGATCTCTTCTAATCAGTTAACCAGGTGTAGCTGTCTTCCAAATTTCTTGGAATAGAGGAGTGATCACCTCCAGTACTCCAAAGGTTTGTTGAAACATTCCAATTTGTATTCCATCAATTCCCATATTATTGGTTTTCTCAAGTGCCTTCAGTCCTGCTTGGACTTCTTCCTTCAGTACCACTGATTCTTGATAATATGGTACCTCTTGAAATGGTTGAACATCAACCATTTCTTTTTAGTATAGTGACTCTGTATATTCCTTCCCTCTTCCTTTGATGCTTTCTACATCATTCAATATTTTGCCCATAGAATCCTTCATATTGCAAGTCAAGGCTTGAATTTTTTCTTCATTTTTTTTAGTTTGAGAAATGCTGAATATATTCTTCCCTTTTGGTTTTCTAACTACAAGTCTCTGCACATTTCATTATAATACTTGACTTTGTCTTCTCAAGCTGTCCTTTGAAAATTTCTGATCAGCTGTTTTACTTTCTCATTTCTTACATTTGCTTTTGCTTCTCTATGCTTAAGAACAAATTTCAGAGTCTCTTCTGACATCCATTTTGGTCTTTCTTTCTCTCCTGTCTTTTTAATGACCTTTTGCATTCTTTATGGATGGTGTTCTTGATGCCATCCCACAACTATTCTGGCCTTTGGTCATTTGTATCTAATACAGCAAATCTGTTCTTGACATGGTCTCTAAATTCAGGTGGGATATATTCAAGGTCATATTTTGGCTCATGTGAACTTGTTTTCATTTTCTTCCGCTTCAGACTGAATTCACAAAGGAGTAATTGATGGTCTATTCCAGTCTGCCCCTAGCCTTGTTTTGACTGGAGTAATTGATGGTCTATTCCAGTCTGTCCCTAGCCTTGTTTTGACTGATGATATTGAACTTTTCTACCATCTCTTCCCACAGATGTTGCTAATTAGATTTCTGTGTATGCCACCTGGTGAGGTCCAGGTGTATGGTTGCCTTTTATGTTGTTTTAAAAAGGTATCTCCAGTGAATAAGTCGCTGGCCTTACAAAATTGTATCATGAGGTCTCCAGCATCATTTCTAGCACCAAGGCCATATTTTCCAACTATTGATCCTTCCTCTTTGTTTCCAAACTTTGCATTCCAATCACCAGTAATTATCAATTCATCTTGATTGCACATTTGCTCATTTTTCAGACTAAAGAAGTTGGAAGAATTCTTCAGTTTCATCATCACTAACTTTAGTGGTTGGTGCATAAATCTGAATAATAGTTGTATTAACAGGTCTTCCTTGTAGACATTTGGATATTACCCGATCACAGACAGCGCTGTACTTCAAGACAGATCTTGAAATATTATTTTTTACTATGAACATTGTGCCATTTCTATTCAATTTGGTGTTCCTGGCAATTTAGACCATAATTTTGTCTAAAAATTGAAAATGGCCAATACCAGTTCACTTCATTCAGCTCACCAATGACTAGGATAGCAATCTTTTTTTCATTTCGCTTTATTTTTGAAAACTTCCACTTTTCCTAGACTCATACTTCGTACATTCCATGTTCCAATTATTAATGGATGTTTACAGCTATTTCTCCTAATTTTGAGTTGTGACCCATCAGCAAGTGAAGATTCCAAAACCTTACTTCATTCACATCATTATGGTCAACTCTACTTTGAGACGGTAGCTCTTCCCTAGTTATATTCTGAGTACCTTTGAAAGTGAGAGGCTCATCTTCTAGTATATGTAACAACGTTCTGCTGTTATTTGTAATGTTTACATCTTGTAGTCCTATCTCTGACAATGTTCTGCTGCTCTTTCTGTGGCTTTCAGTGGCTAAAAACTCATAGGTAGCCAGTCTATCCTTCATCCTAGTCTGTCTTAGTCTGGAAGCTCCACTGAAATCCATCCAACATGGGTGACCCTCTGTTCTTTAAAATACTGATGTCATAATTTCCAGTATCACAGAAACATACAAGCCACCACAGAATGACAAACTAACCGATGAGTTGTAGCTTGTTGTAGACTCTAGTTGTAGACAGTCTAGATGACAGTCTGGCTAAAGAGACAAAAAATAGATCTGACAACCGTAATTTCAGGGTCTTAGCAGAGTAGCCTGCAGTGGGTACACTGTTGTTAGGTGCCATTGAGTCAATTACTACTCATAGCAATCCTGTGTACAACAGAGCAAAACACTGTCCAGTCTGTGCCATCCTCACACTCAACCGCTAAGCTTGCGCCCACTGTTGCGGCCACTGTGTCAATCCATCTCATTGAAGGTCTTCCTCTTCTTTGCTGACCCTGTACTTTACTAAGCATGATGTCCCTCTCCAAGGACTGGTTCCTCCTGACAACACGTCCAAAGCATGTGAGGCCAAGTCTCACTATCCTCACTTACAAGGAGCATCATGGCTGTACTTCTTCCAACACAGACTTCTTCATTCTGCTGGCAGCCCATGATATATATATATATTTTTTTTTTTTTTTTTCTATGCTAACCCCATAATTCAATAAGTCAATAATTCAGAACTCAATAAATTTTGGCTAAATGAATAAATAGGGTTCTCAAAACAACCTTGAGAATTATGTACTACTGTCTAATTGTCAATGAAAAGTACCAGTTGTCAATGTATTACCTCTCAACTCTAAATCCATCCCTCTTTGCCCTGCTTTAAGATACTGGAACTGGCCCCTGAAAACATTTCTCCTTTGCCAAGATGATAGTTTCTGTCTATAGAGGGTACTAGAGGGACACTACAGCAGAGAGGAAGGGACTTTCCTTGTGGTTTGGGATGCTTAGACCCCTTCAGGGTGTACTGCCACTGGCATCCACTCACAATGGAGTTGATTCTCTGACGAATTTCTCTGCCACTCTGTGAACTACTTTCTGAAGACCAGCTCTGGCCCACCCACATTCTCTTTTGAGTTTCTAGGCCGCCCAGTGGGATGTTCTGATAGACCAGCTTTAGCTTGTACACCCCGGCAGAATTTTCAATTGCCACCCAAACCTCATTGCCATCAAGTTTTCAACTCATAGCAACTGTGACAGAGGAGAATTGCCCTATATGGTTTACAAGGCTGTAATCATTCAGGAAGCAGACTACCTCATCGTCTTCACATAGAGAGGCTGGTGGGTTCAAGTTACTGACCTTTTGATTAGCAGACAAGTGCTTAACCACTGTGCCACATGGCTCCTTTTATTGCCACCAGCAGACTGCATATCCATGTGGCAGTCATTTCATCTCCAGTGAGGTCTGAGGCTCAACCTTGCGGGGTGAAGAGGGGCCTCTTCCAAGTGCTTAGATTCTTCTTTCTGTACTCTCCTTCAGCCTTAGAAAGCATAGCTGCTTCCATTTGCTTTCCCTGTATTCCTTAGAGACCTGTCTTACTCCTGTTGTTGTTGTTTTGTGCCGTGGAGTCGGTTCCGACTCATAGTGACCCTACACAGGGTTTCCGAGGCTGTAAATCTTTATGGGAGCAGACAGCCTCATCTTTCTCCCACGGAACCGCTGGCAGTTTCGAACTGCTGACCTTGCGGCTCACAGCCTGATTCGTAATCACTATGCTACCAGAGCTCCTGTAGTAGTTAACAATACACGCATACCTAGCAGATACGATCAAATTGGCTCTAGACCACCACAATAAAGTGACTATCACAATAAAGCAAGGCTCACACATCTTTTGGTTTCCCGTATATATAACTACGGGATTGTAGTTTAGTAAGTATACAATAGCATCATGAAAAAGTTTGAAATATTGTGAGAATTATTAAAATGTGACACAGAAAGAAACATGAAGTGAGAACATGCAATTTGGGAAAACTGTGCTGATAGATTTGCTAGTTGCAGGGTTGGAACAAACCTTTCTATTTGTTAATAAAAACACCATCTAACGAATGACAAACAAGAATAAGAGATTGAAAGGGAAGAGAGAAGTTTAAAGACTAAAGGAACAAAAGTACCCACGCTAATCTCACTGAAATCTTTATTTTGCCTAATCTCATTTCTTAGAAAACCATCTTATCTTCTTTGGTACTTTTTGAATCTTCCATTTGGTAAAACTGTTCAACAAAGAAACTAACATGGGCACAATGAGAATGTGGACTACTGGTGTAACAGACCTAAGGTAAGGAGTTTCTGAAAACAAAGCAGTTGTAGCTAGCTCAGGGCAGGCAATCTAAGACATGTGAGTACAACCAGAACCAACAAGTGGTATTAGAAACACAACAGCACAGCACGGTCTGGGGAGCCAAGCTGTCAAGGTTCAAATCTCAACTCTGCTAAGACAAGTTTTGAAACCTTGGGCAATGCATCTAACATCTTAGTTTCCTCATCCATAAAAGAGAAATGGTCATCACAGTGGTGGTGGTGGTTATGTGCCGTGGAGTCGGTTCCGACTCTGTACAGGGTTTCCGAGGCTGTAAATCTTTATGGGAGCAGAAAGCCTCATCTTTCTCCCATGGAATGGCTGGCAGTTTTGAACTGCTACCCTGAGGTTAGCAGCCTGATTCGTAACCACCCTCCTTTTGCAAAGAGCCATCATTTCTTTCTAGATCAGTGGGTGTGGAGCGTTTTCAATCCAAAAGGAATGGGAGTGGCCTAGTATGTCAGACATCACTTGTAATCAGCTTCTTCTAGGAACTGCCTCTCCCTCAACCCAGCTGACCCCAGCTATGCTAAGCAGACTTGGAGTGAAAGAAAGATGGAGGAATTTGATGAGATATGGTCATACACTGGCATAAGATTCTCATAATGGCTTCATTTCCTGGCTTCTTCAGCTCTGGATATTAGTAACTCCTTCAAAATTGTGAAGTACCAGTGCACTTAGAGAGAATCCAGATTTTGCTTATTGGCATGAAGTCCTCCTGCTTGAAGTTATCTTTAAGTCAGTTCCAACTTATAGTGACCTCCTGTGTGTCCCATCAGTGCCATGCTCCAGAGGGTTTTCAGTGGCTGATTTTTCAAAAGTAAATTACCAGGCCTTCCTTCCAAGGCACCTCTGGGTGGACTTGAACAGTTGGCCTTCTGTTTAACAGAGAGTGTGTTAACTGTTTGTACCACCATGATGAGACCCTTCGTTCCCTCATCTGTAGTGCAGGAATCTCGAAAGTCCATTCCAGTCTAACCTTCTCTAGTTTTAATAAAAAGACAAGTGTCAGCTGATGGGCTCTCTTGGCTCTGAAATTCTCTAAACTTCTGAACACTCAGCACCCATATACTTGATCAACAAATGGTAGAACTGGGAGATGTTTAAAAAGTCTTGTATTTAGGTTATAAAACCACAAACCTCTAATTTGCCACTTAGTACATCTCAGAAATGTTATTTTGGTAACAGAGCTGCACCCTCTCTGCTATGGTACTGAACATAAATAGCACATGAGCATTTCCAGGAATTGGTAACTTGGCACTTGTTGCAAGGAGTGAAGATTCTTTTATAACATTAACAAAAATAAAGCCTCAGACTGAAACGTGCCCCTAAATGTCTTCTAGCAGTCACGTTTCCTTCTCAATGAAAATGTGTTTGGGAAAGTAGAACATATTCTTTTTTTATCCAGTGGAAATGCCCTCCAAAGACTCAGGTCTACATATTCTTTACTGTTCAAATCAAGGAACAAGTATAAACACAGCTGCCTATTAAAATTCAGGGAAGTCAAACATTCCTGCAGCTAGCTATGATCGCTCTTACAAGTTTGAACTGTACTCATAAAAAGAGGACGCTCCCTTGCTAAGCATATGGTTACACTCTGAGGCACACCACCAGAAAAACTGGAATTGGAGCAGTCAGCTTTAGATCACATGACTGAAGACCCTCAGTGAGATGAATTCTTGACCCCGTGGTTGCAGCTCTGGGTTCAGTCATAGCAGTGATCACAGCCTAGATTCTGTCTTTCTTTTACTCTCAAGGTAGCAAGGTAAGATAAGAGAACCCAGGGACTCTGTTCCTTGACCCCATATGACTTCACATTAACTGTCCCCAGAAACAACCCCCACTCCCCAAACAGAGAGAGAAACAGGGAGGAGAAAAAGGCACCAATCTGAAGAACCAGTCTTAGATTATAGGTAGAAAAGAATCGGAAAAGCCCCCTGGGCTGCCTTGCATGTCTTGGGGAGAATGGAGCAGGTGCAGGGAGGTAGGGGGTGAGTAAGTGACGGGCTCTGGAGCAGCCACTAGTTGCCACCTGAGTTTTCAGAAGTTATTTGCCAGGCCTTTCTTCTGAGGAGCTTTGGAGTAGACTAGAACTTATAGTTAGCAGCTGAGCACATTAACCATTCACATCACCCAGGATTCCAAAGAAGCCACAGGTTAGAGAGGAGAGGAAATCTAAGACTTCTGAGAAAGTGGTTCTACAGGATTTGAAGTCCAAGTCTCATATTCCAAATTTGGCACAACTACACTATGTGACATGGACAAGTTATTCAACATCTCTGTGCCTCCATTCGCTTCATCTGTGAAATAAGGGTAATAATATTAATGAATTAATAAGTGACCCATAGTAACTTTCCAATAAATATTATGATTATTATTTTTCTGGTGTTATTTGAGATTCTTTGTGAGACATGGAAAAAACTGAAAATCATGTTAATTACAAACAAAAACCATAGGCAGACAGACTGACTGAAGGACACACAGATAACACACTAAGCGGGTCCCAGGCTTTCCAACTGGTCATGTGTCTCTTTCTTCCTCATGTCTCCCCTCAAGTCATTTCCAGCTCACTTTCTACCAGAGATCAGCACCCTTCTCATTCCCACGGCAATGGGACAGCTCTGTCTCCCTTTGGACAGAACTCGACAATGGGTGGCTTGTAATTATCCAACAATGTACATCGGCAATGAAAATAATTCCCTCAAATCCAAATTCACCAGCTGGCCATAAGCCCTCCAGTCAATTTTGTTCAATGTGTGCCCATCTGCCCTCATACTGCTCTGATGGATTTTCAGGTAGGCACTGTAGTTAACACCTGTAGGGACGTAGCCTGAGAGCAACAATGTCCAAGCAATGTAAGGCATTAAAAGCATGAAAGGTTACAGATTTAAACAAACTCCTGCCAACCTCAAGGTCAGCAGTTCGAAACTACCAGCTGCTCTGCAGGAGAAAGATGAGGCTTTTTGCTCCCATAAAGATTTACAGCCTTGGAAACCCTGTACAGGGTTGCTATCAGTCGGAACCGACTCCACGGCACACAACAACAACAAATATGCTTCTGGGATCCTGGAGAGGCGCTGTAGGATCAGCTCTGGACAGCTAAGCGCAAAGTTGGCTGTTCAAACACACCAGTTGCTACTCATAAACCCTATACTGGGTCACTATAAGTCCGAATTGACTCAATAGCACTTAACAACGTTAGAAACATATTTCCTCTGACATTTCCATTCCTTCCATCTTCCACCTTCCCCACCTAAAAAGTAGAACAATTCTTCAAACAAGTGGACAGCTTTCAAAGGTCCACTGATGGGGAGCATAAGTAAGAAAGAACCCATTCACTTAACTAGATGATAAGCTCTCAAGGGTCTCTATCCTGGTTGCATTTTTAAATAATCTTGCTGTTGTTGTTAAGTGCCATCGAGTCGATTCCGACCCATAGCAATGCTCTGTCCAAGGAGCAGCTGGTGAGCTTGAACCACCACCGACCTTGCAGTTCAAACAACTTTGCAATCTGATGCATTAGCCCATAGCACCACACCAGGACTCCCTAAAATAATCTAGTGAGGTGTTTATTCACGAGTGCTGTGTACATGGCTGTACGTGTACAAGTGTGTGTGTGCAAGTACATGTACATGTGGGTGTATTAATTCCTTCAGAAATTCACTTGGGGATGAACTGGTCTGGGGTGGAAGTTATGCATCAGCAGTTTTTGATTTTTTGGCTTTTTTTAAAAAAGCTCTTCAGGTAATTGCACAGAAAAAACTAAATCACCCCTGAGCTAAATCACCCCTGGTGGTCAGTAGGGTGACTGATGTCATCCATACAGTCACAGGAGGGAACAAAAAAGTCACAGAGAGAATTCCTAGGGAAAAGAACATTAAATCCATTTTTTAAAGTGAAATGGAGGCATCCCTGCTGTGGGGAGACCTGTCACGTGGTTTACTATTCCTAGAAAGAGCTGCAATTAGCTGCCAACAGATGCATTATTTCATCAGTCCCATAAATACTCGATAGAAGTCTTCCACTCTTCCTCTATGTCAGCCTTGCAGAAGCAAGGAGGGAGGGGATAGAATGCAGTACTGAGCTATCATAATTTCCTTTGAAATAATAAAAATTATTGCTAATAAGAATAAAACATTTTAGTAGAATCTCATCCCACTATATCTCTAAAAGTCCTAGAAAATTTTCCTCATTAAAAAAAAAGGACTACATCAGTACATTAGTTTTCAAAAAACCTTTTTCAGTTATTAACACTATGGCATTATACAAATCCATTTCAAACCCAGTAGGGTGCCAAGAGAGATCAACACAGAAAGTCCTAAATCAAGAGTCAGGAGGCCTGGAGTCCAGTCCCTTAAATAAATGGCAATAACTAGCTGTGTGACCATAGGCAAGTTGACTTACTGTCTTAAGGCCTGGGTTTTCTCAAAAATTCCATCAAACCAGGACATGACTCTATTTTGCTGATTTTGTTACATTACAGGATGAATGTGCTTAACATTTTGAAAACTTAAAATTAAACTATTGGGCAATTCTACTAATAAAATTATCCAATTTCTGCCACTGTGCATAAAACGAAAAAGCAAAACAGCAAAGGATCTCAAATAAGCCATTATTTTCTCGCTGAACTAGAGCTGGTAATGTTCATACCAGTCAGGCAATGGGCCTTGCTTCTAAATTCCTGTCACTCTTTCTAAATAACACACTACACATGAAACAACCTTCATACTTTTTGCATAGCTTCATATCTCTATTGAGGAGCTATGGTAGTGTAGTGGTTACAAATCAGGCTACCAACCTCAGGGTCAGAAGTTCAAAACTACCAGCTGTTCTGCAGGAGAAAGATGAGGCTTTCTGCTCCAGTAAAGATTCACAGCCTCAGAAACCCTGTACAGGGTCGCTATGGGTCGGAACCGACTCCACAGTACTTAACAACAACAACATATCTCTATTATTTTCTTAGTACTTTTTATGACTACTAATCTCAAGGTTAGCAGTTCAAACCCACAACTGCTCCACTAGATAAAGATGAGGCTTTCCATCCTTGAAAAGTATACAGAGTCACTATGAGTTTGAACTAACTTCGTGGCAATGGGCTGGATTTAGTTTTTACTTAAATAAAGGTAAATGTCTATTGAAAAGGAGCTTCAAACATTAAAAAAAAAAAAAAAATTTCACTTCCATTTAATACCAAAAAAAAAGGAACTAGAGTTCAATTCTAGTGACTATTGTTATTCACTAAAGGCTTTAAGCATGAGCCCCTCATACTCTTAAAAAGGGAAACTGGCAAGTGTCAAGAGAGGTGTTACAGATATAATTGTACCAGATCCAGGCTTCCACGTGGGCAATATCACGATTGAAACAGTAAAATAAAAGGAAAACATTTTTTCATAGTTGATTCAATGTTGTTTAATGCCAAGTCCATATACCATCTAAAGTTATTTCAAGAGAGGAATGATTAACTTTGCAGTCTAGTTGCGGAGGTCCCTAGGACCATCAAGGGAGAAGAGCGGATAGTGGGACCCTACCCAGAGAAGCAGCAATGCCAGAGATGGAGGCAAAGACCATGTGGAGAGATGGAGCAGCTGGGGACTTTAGACCCAGAGAGGGAGAGGGGCTGTGTGCTGACGACCAGGGAGCAGGCTTGCAGGGTATACGCTATGGTTGGCTGATGATGCATGGAGAAGGCTGTAACCATGGCAAAGAAACGATATACGATAGGATGAATGTAAAGCTAATGTTCTCCCATGTAAACTATCACATAATTCACAATAAAACATTTTTAAAAACAAACAAAAAAGACATGAGCTTTTTTAGTTAAGTGAAAGATGGAACATTTTGGAAAGATAATTCTAAGACCCAGCAGCATGTCCAGTACACAACAGCGCCACAACAAATGTGTGACACCTTAAGAAATCAATTATAGTGTTTGTACTGAAATAAATAAATAAATAAAGTTATTTCAAGAATTATACACATGGCTATACACCTCTACAAAAACTGTGTCGGAGCCATGTCTGACTTATTCTGTTTCACAAGCAGGAAAGAGAATCAAACTCAAAATCAGCCTAAGGACAAAACCTCTGACATGGAGATTGAACATGCATCAACCCTCCACCCTTCTTTCCCCTATCCTGACACCAACCATCCCTCCCACAGCACTCTCTGCTTCACATCTGCAATTGAGAATCCATTGCAATGGGCACACAGAACTCATAACAGTACTCATGATTATAGGGTTTATTAGGGAAGTGAGCAGGGCACAAATGCTCAGGATGCAACAGTTCTGCCATCAGGAGAAATTGTGTGCCATGTTGCAGGCACGCCTCACTCTTGGCTTAGGCCTCTCAGACATGTTGCTCTGCGGCCTCTGACCTAATCCAACAAGTGTGACCAAGCTCTTTTAGTAAGTCTGTAAACGTCCAAAGGGCACATGCTGCAAGCCAGCCTCTTGCCCATAGGTACATAGCTTTACTCAACCCATGGCCTAGATGTCTACAGCTGCTGACCGCCTCTGCTATCGCCACTTTCCTAGATAGGGATTTCGCACTCAACTCATTTTCCTCTTTCTTGATCTTCCTGGGATCATCTGTTTGTTCCTGCTTCTGATATGGTTCCTTTTAAACCTGCTAGATGGCAAAACTAATTCCAGCCTTAGAGTACTATACTACTTATTTGTATGGTGTGGCACTGTGGGTTAATGCGCTGGACCACAAAGTTGGTTTGAACATCAAGGTCCATGGCTCAAGCTCATCAGTCACTCCTCAGAAACCCTACACAGGGTCACTATGGACCAGAACTGACTTGATGGCACTTAACAGCAACAATAAGAATCCAATCACTAGAGTCTTGGTGTGGCACTGTGTAGGATAAGCACTGGACTGCAAGGTTTGGTTTGAACTGCCACTGCAGAGACCCCATACAGGGTCGCTATGAGTTGGAACCAACTTGACAGCACATGACAACAACAACCCAATCATTTGCTGGGTAGACTTTAGATAGAAAAGCCATTTCAAGGAAATTCAAGGGACCACAACATCTCACATTTTGGGGAGCATGTGGTGGACTCTCAACAATTGACAGCGACTGAGCCCCTTGTGGAGTGCAGTGTGACTCGTCTCTCTGACGACCAGGGTCTTAGCCACACTGGCACCTGTGACTCCCACAGGAGATCCTTAGCACTGTTGTCTCCTCCATCTGAGATGCTTTTCTCCCATATACCATTCTGGTTCATGCTATCTCTAAATTCAAGCTTCTGCTCGTTGCCCCCTCACATCTGAAAGGTTTCCCTGGCCGCCCTAAATAAGAATCAAGCCTCCCTCACTACCCACATGCACTAATTTTCTTCATAACACTTATCACCAACTGATTTATTCATTTACTTATTGCCTGCTCTACCCCTCCCCCAACTACTTACTAGACTACGGGCTCCAGGAAAGCAAGGGTTTGGTTTTGTTTACTGATATCTCCCCAGCACCTAACATCCAGCACATCGTCAGTACTCCATAAATATTTGTTAAATGAATAAATGAATCCCCTCAGCTTAGTCTGGACAAGATTTCATAAGTCTCTATACACCCAGGATTGGCGTTAGGGTCCTTGGGAAACGTGTGAGAATCTTGCTCTTCAAACACAGAAATCTGGGCTCTTAGAAGACTCTCCTTACTCAGCTCAGAGAGAGGTCTTGTTGTGGATGCCAACCGACCACTCCCTCGCTAGTACGCAAGACACTATGAAGCAAACACTACTTCCACAGTGGAAGTGCCTGAATAAACCACCCGAGTAAACTGAACTCAACGCTGAATTTATCCTAGGCAAAGTTACATGGTTACATGGCATGGTTGGAGAATCTTGTGAAAAGAAGCGCAGCTAGACATCCTTCTAATAATCCTGTTGTTGTTGCTAAGTACATCATGAGCAGCTCTATAAAGAGCATCTTAGACCAGCAAGTACAAAGGACCTAAAATGGGAAGGAATCTGATAATGTTCTGTTGTTGTAGTTAAGTGCCATTGAGTCAGTTCTGACTCTCATACTCTGTATAGGGTTTCTGAGGAGTGGCTAGTGGAATTGAACTGCCAACCTTGTGAGCAGTGTGGTGCTTATCCTACAGTGTAACACCAGGATTCCAATTATAATACCTAAAAATTTCTGCTATGAAATGCCATAACTTCAGCTGCAACTGGGTATACACACTCAAGACCAGCTCTAGAGGAGGCTGACTGAGCCCTGGAGCCCCTGGGCAGACAGGAAACAGACAAACCTTATACTTCCCTACAGGAGATAGCAAGGGAGCCCAGAACACAGAGTCCAGGGAGACACCAAGTTCAAGCAAGTGTAAATTCAGCACCAGCTGCTCCAACAAATGTTGTTGTTATTAAGTGCCATCGAGTCAGTTCCGAACCATAACGACCCTGAACAGGGTTTCCGAGGCTGTAAATCTTTACGGGAGCAGAAAGCCTCATCTTTCTCCAGTGGAGCAGCTGGTAGTTTCGAACTGCTGAGCGTGCGGTTCACAGCCCAATTCGTAACCACTACGCTACCAGAGCTCCTTGCTCCAACAAATAGCACATATCAACTACAGGGCTGAAGACTGGATTGAAGATCCATCCTTCACTCAGGTCTGTGGCTGAAAGTACATAAAGCAGAGGCCTAGTCTAGGGAAAAGAAATGGTTGTAAACCAAACAAACAAACAAAAAGGAGGCCAGGTGTGGAGCTACACATAAGCACTGGACCTCGAGGTCAGTTTAAGCTCACCAGCCGCTCCTCAGAAATCCCATACAGGGTCATTATGAGTTGGAACTGACTCAACGGCACTTAACAACTCGAACCTAAAGGACGACTGAGGTAAAAGGTAAACAGCAGAAATCAGGCAGACTGTTAGTGAACACCACGGCAGCTGCCCAGTGCTACAGCCAGGGCTGGAACAGGAAGTTCTGTGGCCCCAGAGTCATCTTCCCATAGCCTAGGCTACGTTCCACCAGATGGTAAGGCTGGAGTGCTAATGAACCTCTTGTGCGGGTCCAGATGAGCTCAGATGCTGGAGTTAGCATGGCTGTGTAGACAGGGCCCATCAGCAGTGGGCAGTCAGGCGGGCAGACACTGCTTTCACCCAGATACAACACTATTCTCATCTCTTCAGTGACCAGCCAGGAGCCCAGAGAGGCTTTCCAGATGATCTAGTGTCTAGTATGTGACCTTGGCCAGGAAGGGACACACTGTCAAGTGTTCCTCCCACAGTGCCAGGTTGGATGAATTCACTTCATTGCCAGGATGCCCCTTTTAAAAATGTGAGAGTCTCCATTGGATGAGAAAGACATGAAGCAATTTTCTATTAACATCTAAGAGACGGATCAGAGAACTGTCATCTGGGGAGATTCTAAGAAAATAAACATAATCAAGAAGTTTATAGTGGTTTGTATGTGTGTGTCTATGTCGGGATTTGCTTGGGAAGGACAGAGAGCATTAGAAGAATAGAGAATTTCAAGCTATAATCTGATTCCTTTCTAAAAATGTCCATCCATAACAGAAATAAGGACAACTAGGATCAATCATCACATAAGGCCTTCGTTGAAGCTCAAAATTTATGTACAAAACACAAAAATGAAACAAATAAAGGGAACATCAATAATCTCTGAGAAGACCAAAACAAAGAGAGCTTTTAAATAAAATGAAATCATTTCATTCTTAGCGAAGGGTCATCCATTTAATTAAAGAAAAAGTCAATCCTTCCTATTTGTCTCAAGCCCTCACAAGATCAGACCAAATCTATACAAATTCATTAACTACAAACATAGTAAGTAAAGCATAAGAAGAGATTAATGCATACTTACACAAATATATATATGTAAGCACCACATTTTCCAGCAGTCTAATTACTCAAAACCCAAAGATGTCTTTGCAACAATTTAAACAAACTATTGAGAAGTTTACTGAAAGTGTCATACTACAGGACTGGAGAAGCACAGAAGTCCTGGGAAATTGTTCTCTGGGCCCATTCGCGTTTTTTACAGGAACATTCAATTGAAAAGCATCTCAACTCTGATACTTTTTAAAAGATTTTAAAAAACAACCTTGGTTTTCCAATTACCCCAATTTAGTTTCAGAAAGAAAATAGTACCATAAAATTAATTAAACACTTCAAAAGAAACAAAAACATTTTAAAGTCTAACATAAGAGAATATTAAGCATCGACGCCTTTAAAACATCTAATTTCTTCCATTCCTTTCCTCCACACACATAACAATCATTCAAAAGCCACTAAAACTTGTTACACACAAGGTTTGCTATAACATACGTGCATTTTAAAAGTGATTTGCATGAGATGGAAAACCATAAAGTAAAGAAGGGAATGACATGTTCCAAATTCAAGGTGATGAACAGCTCTGAGATGGGAGTGGTGGTTGTTGTTGTTAAGTACCGTCGAGTCAGTTCCAACCCATAGCAACCCTGTATAGGGTTTCCAAGGAGCAGCTGGCGAGCTTGAACCGCCAACCTTGTGATTCAAAGCGACTTTGCAATCCAGAGCCACACCAGGATTGATGGTAATCTTATTTAAATACCCAATATTTGATTTATAAAAAAAATTTTTTTTAAAGTAAGTTTATGTAATTGTCACTGTAGTGGATTATAGTAGTAGTGGTGGTGGTAGTATGCCGTGGAGTCGGTTCCAACCCATAGTGACCCTGTACAGGGTTTCCGAGGCTGTAAATCTTTACGGGAGAAGAAAGCCTCATCTTTCTCCCGTGGAACAGCTGGTAGTTTCGAACTGCTGACCTTGACATTAGCAGCCCGATTCGTAACCACTATGCTACCAGTGCTCCTCAGCAGATTATAGAGACATGGGTAAATCTCATTCTCTCCTCAGAATATTCTTTTTGGTAGCAGTGTATGTTGTTTTTGTTGTTATGTGCCATGGAGCCAGTTTCGACTCATAGCGCCCCTGTACAGGGTTTCCGAGGCTGTATAGCTTTATGGAGCAGAAAGCCTCATCTTTCTCCTGTGGAACAGCTGGTAGTTTTGAACTGCTGACCCTGAAGATAGCAGCCCAATTCGTAACCACTATGCTACCAGAGCTCATTAGCAGTGCATGGTGCCATGAATTACTTAATATGATCCTTCTAGTTATTGTTGTTGTTGTTGTTAAGTACCATAGAGTCAGTTCTGACTTACAAGTGACCCTATATAGGGATTCTAAAGAGCAATTGGTGGGTTTGAACCACAGACCTTGCAGTTAGCAGTACAGTGCCTAGCCTACAGCATCACACCAGGGCTCCTAGCCACAGTCTTTGTAATTCTCAAATGACTGGATGGGACTATGCAAAAGAGGTACTTGTAACCCACCAAGGAAGTTAGATAGCTTGTTAATAATCTAAATAAGGTGCATGGCACCTTTGTGGAGGTGGAATTGTGCAAATAAGATGTCTGGAACCCTAACAAGGACATTGGTCTGTTTTGCCAGACACTAGGAAAAAAAAAAAAACCCATCCCAGAGGGTGGAAAGGATCTCACAACCACCAAAAAAGAAGAGCCAGGGGTGGAATACATCTTTGAACCAAGGATCCCTGTACTGAGAACCTCCTAGACCAAGGAGACAGAGATGCAGAGCTGTAACACTGAAGACAGCAGGAGACAGCAAGCAGCAGCAGCAGCAGAGAAATGGCAATAGCAAAGGCAGAGATGGTGTGGTGAGCTTCTTAGCCCAGGGAGCAAGAAAGCTGAGCACCTTCAGGTGGGAAGCGTGCTAGTGGAGTGGGCTGCCTCTCAGCATTACTGGCGGAGCTAAGGACTTTCCTAACGCTTATCCAAAGGGACCTTGAGGCCAGAGGCCTAAGGCCAGTGAGAGGTATACCTGCAGGACTAGTTGAGAAGAAGCTTTCCCAATCACAGCACTGCAGCCTGAGTAACTCCTGATTCTGAATTGTAACCTGCAAACTGGGCTGCTAACCATATGGTCAGTAGTTTGAATCTACCAGCTGCTCCATAGGAGAAAGATGAGACTCCCCGCTCCTGTGAATATTTACAATATCAGAAACCCTATTTGGAGTGGCTATGAGTTGGAACCAACTCCACAGCACATAACCCCCACCACCACCACTTCCCAACGAACTGTGACTATTGCCTATGAGTTCTTCGAGGCCTCTGCAATGAATTCTGGGACTCAGCAGAGTAAAGAGTATCGCAGGAGGGACAGCTATCAGAATTGGTAAGAAGGTTAGAGGGTAGAGGCCTGTCTGACCTCTGCCTCACAAGAATCAACCTTGGCCTGTTGATCTTCATTCTCCCTTCCCCTGGTGAAGTTAGAGGAGTCAGATCCCACCCTCACGCCATGCTCTCAGTGTTACTCATCAAGAAGCAAAAGGATTCAGGGGACATTATTTGTTCACCAACCTCTCTCTCCACTTGATGATTTCTAGAGCATTAATAAATCTTGAGGGAAACATTATTATTCTAAACTTCTACACAAATATGCTCACTTTTCTCCCCACTCTATTTCCCACTCTTCAATTCTACTTGCTTAAAAAAAAAAGAAAAAGAAAAAAACTATTTTCTTTATATAACTTTGACCATTTGATTAAAAACAGCTTAATTTCTTGTTATCCAAACAAATCTGAAGAACTGAAAATGGGGTCACATGTCCTTGAATTATGAGCAACAGTACTATTTACACAGCCCAAAAAAGGATTATAAAATTAAATATTTTGATAGGAAAAGGCTTTCAGTTTGCCTGTTTTGTTGTTTCCAATTACGGGCTGTCAGGAGGGCCTCTAAGTCAAATGCCAAAAAAAGAGATTGGATACTGTAATACCTTTTAACCCCGATTCTCTGTTACTTACCCTACTTTCAGTAAACTGGTATAAATGTCTCAGGTTCTTTCATTTGGTTTTGTTCCGACACCTAGACTATTTAATTATATCAGGACAATCCAACCTGAGGATTCCTGTGGTTCTCAATGTATTTTAAAAAGCCAAAACCACATTTACCTGTAATTTGGCCAATTTAGGAAACGAAAATGTTTGCTTTTCATAAAGCAATCCATGGGGATTTTACCAGGTGTTCTTAAATTAACTGGTTAATCACATGCTAATCAGGTAGTCAGATACACGCCATTAATAAAAATAGAAGAATAGATTAAACTTACCTGACACATGTGATCTGGAAAATCATTCAAAATATGAGGTCCATAGAACCTCATCAAATAATAACAGTGATGTCTTATTACTGGTATTTGTTTTGTAGTTGGTATTTAGATAACAACAGAGTCTAGGTACCACTGACTGTCCGGAATACTGTCATGGCTATCAGAAGCCCTAGACAGTATGGATTTCCTAGGTCTGTTGAAAATGTGCAAGCACCTTTGAATTGTCTGCTCATTTTTCTTTTTTTTTTTTTTTTCAAATGTTTTATTGTGAATTATGTGATAGTTTACGTGGGAGAACTTTTTTTTTTTTTTTTTTTTGTCAGTTCAATTCCCTGTCACGCAATCTTTGTTTTCGTTTTGTTTTTTTTTTAAAAAGCAGACACCATGCAAGGTGTTCAGAGAGAATAAATATTTCATATCACATCATCTTTCAACAAGTCAAACTAAGGGTCCTGGGATTGTTCCTCTTTCTCAGTGCTTCCAACTCCTCTTAAAATCAAAATGAGACCTTACCAAACTGTTGCTTTTATAAAAGTAATATTCCAGGAGCCTAAACAAAGCCAAACTAAAAAGGAAAGCCTTAAGCCAGTAACCTTTAAAAAAACAAACTAAGTCACTCATAACAAATAATTCCCTTTGGACAGATAGTGACAGCCCATGGAACAGGTGCAAGGCTCTGTCTCCTCCTTCATGAACCTGACCTTTTCCAGCCTGCAGCTCTGGCACCTCTCGAATCAGTTACCAGTAGACCTAAGACTTGCTTTCCCATCTGTACTTTCCAAATGGTTCCTGATGCCAAGGGCTGAGATATGACCTGGCTCTCTCATGAGAACATGCTTCCCAAGTGGCTTGCCAAGTTTCCCTGGAAGCATTTCTAAATGTATTCTCTGACCTCCCTCCTCAACCTCATAATCATGGTTCATTCTTCCTTCCTTCCCTGCACTTCCTAATTCCACCTCCTCATCCTGTCCCTCCATTGCCAAATGTCTTCAGTCCAAACTTACCCACTTTCAGGAACCCAGCCCGCCCTTAGCCTAAAACCCCAACTTCAGATATAAAAGGCACAGTTCCAGCAATTCTGGGACTGGTTTTACACGATCTTTTTGAGGCCTACCTGCAGGCGGTTCAATCACAGCTTCTTCTCTCGCCTTCTCCAGCTTCTCCCTTACCCAGGGAAACTCCTGCAGAGAATCTAGGAATGTATCAAATGCTTTAGGACCCCTGGAAGGTAGGATATCAAGAAGCAGCATTGTTTTCCGGAGGCCCGTGGCTTGAGCTTTGATTTCTTGAACATGGTTTTCCGTCAAGATCCCCTCCTGGTAAAGATACTGAAGAACCAGTCCCTCCACCAACACCTCTGCACCTAGATCCAGGCGAAGCGATCGAAGCACTTGCTTGTCTCGAGCCTCCATTTCCCTCTGGGAAAAAAGAAAAACGAAACTCAGATTACACGTATGTTGATGAGTCCCTAAAGACAGTGTCAACCCTGGAGGTACTGTTGTGACAATGTAAAAGCTCCTTTGTTGTTGTTGTTGTTAAGTGCCGTCGAGTCTGTTCCGACCCATAGCGACCCTGTACAGGGTTTCCGAGGGTGTAAATCTTTACGGGAGTAGAAAGCCTCATCTTTCTCCCATGGAGCGGCTGGTAGTTTCGAACTGCTGACCTTAAGGTTCGCAGCCCAATTCGTAACCACTACTCTACCAGAGCACCTTACCATCCAGAAATTCTTTGACTTAGCAGAGTGCCAGTGTTTGATACAAAAGTTGAACAATGGATAAGTAAGGCCAAAGAACTGATGCATTTGAATGATGGTGTTGGCAAAGAATATACCACTGACTACCAGAAGAACAAACATCTGTCTTCGAAGAAGTAAAGCCAGAACGATCCTTAGAAGTGAGGATGGTAAGATTTCATCTAATGTACCTTGAACATATTATCAGGACGGACCCGTTCCCCAGGAAAGGACATCATGCTTGGTAGAAGGTCAGCAATAAAGAGCAAGACCCTCAAAGAGATGGATGACACAGTGGTTGCCAGAATGGGCTCAGACACAGGAAAAATTGTGAGGCTGGTCAGGGCTGGTTAGTATTTGGTTCCATTGCACTTAGGGTTGCTATGAGCTGGAACTGAGTCTAAAGCATCTAACAACAACAAACCAAACTGAAATATTTTTAAATGTTCATGAATAAAAAGAATAAACGTGAAGAAGCAGCATGTCTTCTCAGTTTATGCATTTCACACAATGGGTCCTTGTCCAGCAAGGACTGGAAGGTGAGGGGAGCTGGTAAGAGACTCTGCTTCCAAAGCTATTTTTATCCAAGAAGTACAGAGCATTTCATTTTAACACGGTTGAGAAGAAACTGATTTTGTGTCAACATTGTCTTCACCAGCGCTTCCATCGCCTCTGCTTCTCCACCAGCTCAGAAGCTGCCACTGTAGATGCAAGTACCCGTTTGACTGTGGGCACTTACAGAATCTGGTCAACACTGGCAATGGGGGACAAAATCCAGCCGATTTTTGCCTTTGAGGATCTTTTTCATTAAGAGAAAAGACCTCTACACCATCATCACCTTCAAGAAAAGCACTTATTGTTTGTGCCTAATCTACAATAAACCTTATACAATCTCATTCTTTGCAAGAATTCAGAATCCTTGTAGTAACACTGTTGCAGCCACACATGCACATTTCCACAACTTCTGCAGCTATGAGCTGGGGCAGCTGAATGGAGACAACGAAAATTCCTGACACTTACAGAGGTTAAGTGTCTGGGAAGGGACGGAGGACGGCAGATGGGGCTTCAGACAGGCACAGACAGTGCAACCACGGCCAGCAAGGCCTGAGCTCTCCTCGCTGTCCCTAGATAGAAAGTCCGGGAGGCTGCAGGCGAGGAGAAAACGGTGCACACTTAGCTGAGAGATGATTTGGAACTTGTTTTATTCCCTGCCTCGCCCTTGGTGTATTACAAACAGGAAAAACTACGAAAGATTTCGGGGCAACCTGGTCCGCTATAAATAGACCTGAGAATGATCTTCAGAAAGGACCGAGGGGACAGCGGATCGGCGTTACCAGTACAGCCACCCCAAAACCCGGCTAGTCTCGAAAACCCAGCGCACAAGTTAGAGGAGCGAGAGCGCCACGCAGGGCCCGGGCCGCAGACACCACGGCGCAAGGCCTTTGAGAAAAGATGGACACGGAGTTTCTGGTTTGCTGTTACTTACGTCGGCAACCACGTATCTTAAAAAAAACAAAACACTGCAACCGGAACACACAACGTTAAGGAACCTGTACCATAGACACCATCTTTGTTGATGGCGAAAACCCTGACAGGAAGTTCCGTCGCCATCTTTGTTGAGGGCAAACAAAGGAAGTGCTGTAGTCATCTTTATTAGGGGCACAAGTGTCGGACTGAAGCCTTTCCCGCCATGTTTTCTGTGGTTAAACAGTACACCCGCCTAGAGATGGAAAGTACTATAATCCCAGAGGTTAAAGTAAGGAAAAATTGGATCATTGCATTCTAATAAAGTAATTCCACCAGCACCTTCACACGATTGACATAATAGACAATCGTATCTCTATTCAAAAGTCACCTAATCAGTGAGTCCTTCCCTCACTACTTTACTTAAAACCCGCAACAAAGTGCACACACTCAAATCCCCTTTGTCAGATATGTTTTTACCTATATACTTATCACCATATCGCTAAAAGTTTTACTTATTCATTTGCTTATCATCTATCTCCCTCCAAGGATATGTCTTCACAAGATCTCCGCCCACAAAAAGTTTACAATTGTAGCAATTGACTTCTCAAAGCAGAAATAATTTGTCACGGAAAATTGTTGTTTTTGTTGTTAAGTGCCATTGAGTCCGACTCATAGCGACTCTGTATAGTTAGGGACATTGAAAATTTAGGGAAAGCTGGAGAAGGGATGGGTTTCCAGAAATGACTGAACAGCTTTGACGAACTGGCTCATTAACCACAGTCAGGTGGGTGGAATTTATAGTTACAACCTCCTCTCAACACCCACAGAACAAATTACAGGAGAGTGGGACACTGTCTCAGAAAAACCAAGGTCTCCCACCGCTATACAATTGTGTTTTAATATGCTAACAACAACATCAAAACAGCATTTGCAGATCTTGTTCTGATGCATCTCATTGGAGACACCTATTTATTTAGTGTGTAGAACTTTAGTAGCAAGGGTGTCTTGGGTTTATAGTTTGGGATTTTCCTGCTTCTGATGCATAGACAGTCATGATAAAGGGAGGAAGAGACTGGGTCAGTCTATTTCTCCACTTCATTATTAATTTACACACAAAAAATTCATGATCCAAAATTAAAGAGATACAAAAATGTCAAGTTGAGTGTCCTTTCTCAAATTCCTTTATGTTGTGAGACAATAAATGCATTTGTTTATTGGTTTTTTAAACGAATTGGATGATATATACAGAAAGCCATGTTGCTACTAAAAATTGGTTGGCATAAACAAGAACAAAAGATGTCAAATATCATTCTCTCTAGTGTCTCTAGTGAAAGATGAAAATAATTTTGTAAAAACATCAATGGAGAGCAATTTTAGCTCTCCCCACTGAAAACCTTGTTAACAATTGTAATCATTTGGGAGTGTTACTGTATCAGGATATCATTTTTGCTGTAACAGTTATTGTTAAATGCCCTCAAGTTGAGTCTATACAGGGTTTCCAGGTTTCCCAGAAAACCTCATCTTTCTTCCACCAGAGTGGCTCTTGAACCTGAACCACACCTTGTGGTTCTCAGTCCAGTGCTTAGTGTGCAGAGCCACTGCACTCCCCGCTGTAACAAATTGTTACACTTACAGAATTATTATTATTGGTGTTTTTCATAAGTAGACACTACAGAATCGGGGTGGTCAAGTGTCTTAGTTAAAAGCTTGGTTAATATATATCAACACTTGAATTTTTATCAGGTACTTCTGGTTTTATATCTTTCCACTATACCACATAGCCCTAAATAGTGAAGAGTCTGCTCTGACAGTGTGAGTATTATAGACAGTTACATCCTATTACTACTGCCCAGTTTTGAGTTCTAGGGACTGTCTTCATACCCTCCTTCTCCCTGCTTTGCTTCAAAATCACCCTTTGTTCAGAGAGATTTTCCTTTGATGTGTGAACAGGAGCTTGCAACATTCTCTGTATTCATCCAGATCAACTGCAGACTTCTAGCAATGCTGCCTGTAGCTGAGATCAGTAACTTTTCTGGGAGGGGAAAATACATATACTTTTTCCAAAAGCAAACTTTGAAAATTTCCACACACATAGAAAAGTCAGGGAAAACAGTAGAATAAACTACCTAGCTTTAAAAAACAAAACAAAAAAACTTCTTGATGCCACATTGTATTGAGAAAGGCTTCAGATCTCCTGGGAACTAGAAGGAAAGCATTAATGGTGATGTTCAAGTAGAAATTAGGAGCCAAGAGTTATATTCATCGCATTCAAAGAGAAGCAAAGAGGGTAAGAGACAGAATGAAAAGACTTAGTGCAAGAGCTAGGGGGCATGGAGTCCTCCTGGTACTTACACTAGAGACTGGCCATTAACCATCTGACTTAAATCCAGACTATCAAATTCATCTTCCTGTGATAAAAGTAGATGAGTATCTTGCTGCTTCTAAGTGACCAGGCTGGTTCTCTGATTAGCCAACTTTCATCAACCAGTTTGTTGAAGGACCACCTCATCCCAGGATACAGTGATACTTACTTCTGAGTAGTACACAGAAGGTTCTGCTTAACTTATATAAACATCTTTAACCAGTAGGTCCCTAAGGAACCTAATAGTGATCCGAATGATTTAACAGACGTGGTTACTCCTACGCTCTATCTAACCCCTCTCTGTATGCCGGATTGTTCCCCCACAAAGGATTAAGCACTTGTTATCCATTAGTAACAAATCCATTTTCAGGAAGGACAGATGTTTTCCTTTTTTCTCTCCCCAACCATGTTTACTTGTGTATATACCACTGTGAGTTTGCATAATGGATACTCAAAAGAGAGCAAAGGAAGTATTTGTCTGTCTTGGAATTTGGTCTTTGGTTTTATTCCATTCCAAAAAAAAAAAT
>NW_006408692.1:920068-929609 GCF_000296735.1 Chrysochloris asiatica | reverse complement strand
GCTCTCTGCTCTTCTCCCTTGATGGTCCTAGGGACCTCCGCTCCTAGACTGAAAAACTGGTTCTTTCTAAGTGCAGTTAAAATGTTTGCAAAAGCAAATCATGAGCTAGCTCACACACAAAGAAATGCCAACAAATTCCAAAAAATCATTGTCCTACGAACTATGCAATCTACCATTATGCAATAAAATTAGAAATTAGATTATAAAAGGATATTTCCCATAAATTCCATAAATTTGGAAATTAAATGAAACAGCACATTAACTAAGTCTAAAAAAAAAAAAGTCATATACTTTTAACCAATAGAGTTTGAAAACAAAACAAATGACTTTTCAGTAGAGAAACATGGTATGTTGTTGTTACCGATCCTGGGCCAACCCCACTACTGTTGCCACAGTTGAGTCCATCGATGCTGCCACTGTGCCAATCCATCTCATTGGGGGTCTTCCTCTTTTTCTCTGACCCTCCACCTTACCAAACATGATATCCTTCTCCAGCGACTGCTCCCTCCTGACAATATGTCCAAAGTATGCATTTGTGAGCTGAAATGGACTGGTATTCGTCATTTTGACTCAATCATAAGGTGACTGAAACAAAAATTGAAGAGAAATGGTAAAGATCTCATTGTCAAAAGTAGTATTTCATGAAGGACCTATACATAGACCAAGAGGCAGTCGTTAAAACAGAACTAGGAAAATGGACTGGGTGCCAGGTTTGTATTTTCCACCATAATTGTTCAATCTGTATGCTTAGCAAATAATCCTAGAAGCTGGATTATACTAAGAAAACTGTGGCATCAGGATAGGAAGAAGAATCATTAACAACCTGCGAGTGCAAATGATACAACTTGGCTTGCTGAAATCAAACAGGACTTAAATTATTTACTGATGAAGATCAAAGAACACAATTTTTGGTATGGGTTGCATCTCAATGTAAAGAAAACAAAAATCCTCACCCCTGGACCAATAAACAACATCCATATAAGTGAAGAAAAGATTGAGGTTGTCAAATACTTCATTTTGCTCAGATCAACCATCAACACTCATGAAAGCAATAGTCAAGAAATCAAACAATGTATTGCATTGGGCAAATCTGCTTCATAAGACCGCTTTGAAGTGTTGAAGAGCAAAGACATCAGTTTGAAGACTAAGGTGTACCTGATCCAAGCCATGGTGTTTTCAATAACCTCATATGCATGTAAAAGTTGGACAATGAATAAGGAAAACCATAGAAGAATTGGTGCATTTGAGTTACAGTGTTGGAGGAGAATATTAGAAGTACCATGGACTGCCAAAGGAACAAGCCAATCTGTTTGTTATTTTGGTAGCATGTTCCTTGGAAGCCTGGATGGTCAGTCTAAGAATAGCAGTGGAAGGAAAAATAACAGATACAGTCTCCTCCCCAAGGAGCTTACAATCTAGTACAGGTTGTTAGGTACCATTAAGTTGGTACAGACTCATAGCAACCTTATGCACAACAGAACGAAACGCTGCCAGGTCCTGGGCCAACCTCACAATGCCCGATCCCATCACTGCCACCATGCCAATGCATCTCATTGGGGCTCTTCCCCTTTCTCCCTGACCCTCCACATTACCAAAGATCATATCCTTCTCCATTGACTGGTCCCTCCTGACAATATGTCCAAAGTAGGAGAGACGAAGTTTGGTCAACCTGGCTTCCAAGGAGCACTCTGGCTATACTTTTTCCAACACAGATATATTGGTTCTTTTGGCAGTCTATGGCACTTTTAATATTCTCCTCCAACACTTAACTCAAATGCATCAATTCTTCTACAGTCTTCCATATTCACTGTCAACTTTCATACTGAAAATACCATGGCTTATAAAAACTGACATTTTGCTCCTGAGCATTTTAAAGAGGTCTTGTGCATATATCTACTTAATACAGTACATTGTTTGATTTCTTAACTGCTGCTTCGATGAGTTTGATGGTTCAGCCAAGCAAATGAAGTCTTTGACAATTTCAATCTTTTCTCCATTTGTATGGATGTTGTTTATTGGTCCAGTGATAAGGATTTTTGTTTTCTTTACATTGAGGTACAAGCCATACTGAAGGTCTTTGATCTTCATCAGTAAGTATTTTAAGTGTTCTTCTCTTTCAGCAAGCAAGGTTGTATCATCTGCATATTGCATGTTGTTAATGAGTCGTTTTCCAATCCTGATGCCACATCTACTCATATAACCCAGCTTCTCGGATTATTTGCTCAGCATACAAATTGAGTAAGTATGGTAAAAGAAACAATCCTGGCAGATCTTTCCTAATTTTAAATCATTCAGGGTTCCTTTGTTCTGTTCACACAACTACTTCTTGGTCTGTGTGCAGGGTCCTCATGAGCACAATAAAGTGTTCCGGAATACTCATAGTTTGCAATGTTGTCGATCATAACTTGTCATGATCCACACAATTTGCATAGTCAATAAAGCACAGGTAAACATCTTTTTGCTATTCTCTGCTCTCAGTCAGGATCCATCTGACGTCAGCAATGATATCCTTTGTTCCACGTTCTCTTCTGAAACCAGCTTGAACCTCTGGAAATTCTCCATCAATGTATGGTTGCAGCCATTTTTTTAACTACCTTTAGTAACACTTTACTTGCATGGGATATCAAAGATATTGTCCAGTGATCCATTCCATTAGGTCACCTCTCTTTGGAATGGGCACAAATACATGTCTCTTCCAGTCAGTTGTCCAGGTAGTTGTGTTCCAAATTTCTTGGCATAGATAAGTGAGTGCCTCAAGTGCCACTTCACTTTCTTGAAAGATTTCAATTTGTATTCCATCAATTCCCGGTGCCTTATTCTTTGCCAATGACTGCAATGCACCTTAGACTTCTTCCTTCAGTATCATAGGCTCTAGATCATATGGTACCCTCTTGAAATAGTTGAACATCAACCATTTCTTTTTAGTACAGTGACTCTGTGTGTTCCTTCTATCTTCTTTTGATGCTTTCTACATCATTCAATAATTTGCCCAAAGAATCTTTTAATACTGCAAGTTGAGGCTTGAATTTTTCCTTTAGTTCCCCCAACTTGAGAAATGCTGAGCATGTTCTCCCCTTTTGGTTTTCTAACTCCAGGTCTTTGCACGTTTCATTATAATTTTTTACTTTGCCTGCTTGAGCTGACCTTTGAAATTTTCTGTCTAGCTCTTTACCTCTTTATTTCTTCCATTTGCTTTAGCAACTCTACACTGGAAAGCAAGTTTCAGAGTCTCTTCTGATATCCATTTTGGTCTTTTCCTTCTTTCTTGTCTTCTTAATGACCTTTTGGTTTCTTCTTGAATGATGTTCTTGATGTCATCCCACAACTCTTCTGATCTTCAATCTTTATTGTCTAATAAATAAAATCTGTTCTTCAGATGATCTCTAAATTCAGGTGGGATATAGTCAAGGTCATATTTTGGCTCTCGTGGACTTGTTTCCATTGTTTTCAGCTGCAGTCTGAATTTGCATATGAGCAACTGATGGTCTGTTCCACAGTCCACCCTGGCCTTGTTTTGGCTGATGATATGAAGCTTTTCCACCATCTCTTTCCACAGATGTAGTCAATTTGATTTCTGTGTATTCCATCTGGTGAAGTCCATTTAGTATAGGAGACAGGCATAAACAAGAAAACATTTTTAAAATTCCAAGTTATTATGAATACACTTAAGGAAGAGAAACCTGATCAGAGGTGTGAGCAGAGAACTGATTTTGAATGACTCTTCAGAGAAAACATCTTTGAGGAGGTAAATTCTATTTTACTTCAAAAATATTTGCTGTAACTATAAAACAATACTATACACATTTAAAAGATAGGTAAGAAACAGTAATAATACCTAAATAGTGTGTGTGGTCACATAGATAGATATATATGCATGGAGACTAGAGGAACCCCTTTAAACCTGAACTCAAACCACTCCCAGAAGTCATCAATCAGCCAAATGCCTAAATGCCTTAGTAAATCAAACATATCATCCATGAGTTGGGGTCCTGTAGAATAACCACGGGAACTGCAAGATTGCGTGTTCAAACTCACCAGCTGCTCCTCAGAAACCAAGTACAGGGTCGCTGGCAGTTGGAACCAACTCATTGGCCCTTAAGAGCAACAACAACAACACAAATACTGTGCTTATATAAATAACCACCTAAATGAAACCAGATGGTAGACATTTATCCAAGACCAAAGATGAGACGGTAAGGGGGGACACAAAAGCTTGATTAATGGAGGCAGGACAATCAGGATGGAAATAGTGAGAAAGCTGACACATAGGGGAAAATGTAACCAGTATCACTGAACAATATATATTGTAAAAACAAAACAAAATCCACTGATTTGACTCATAGAAACAAAGGACAGTTTAGAACTGTTCCTTTGGGTTTCTAAGACTGTAAATATTTATGGGAGCAGACAGTAGAGCAGCTGGTAGTTTTAAACATTGACTTGTGGTTGGCGGTCCAATGCTTAACCCACTGCACCACCAAGGGTCCTTGAACGATTTGTATAGAAATTGTTAAATGAAAATATAATTTTCCTTTTATGCTTTCACACACAAAAAAAAATTAAATATTAAGAAAAAAAGACAAGAAACGGATCAAGAATCCAAGACATAATGCATTTATTTGAATGTTAAAATAAGTTTTTAGTTTTCTGGCATAAAACATGAAAAGATAAACTATATGTATTGTGTAGTTCTAATATCTAAAGAAGGAAAACATACTGAGTCATTTAAAGAGACTGAACCTTGATCCTGGTTTGGAGCAGGAATTCCTTATGTAAGGAGCATCAGATAAATTATTAAACTATTTAAAGCTTCTCCTTATTTATTTGTGTAAGATACTAAAATAAAATGTTCTTTAAGTGTATATTTCTGGTATTAATCCAGTATACAACACAAGAAAAACCAGTCCAGGTACTGACTTTCCAGTGAGCTAATTAAATGCAGTGATAAACCTGAAAGAAACTAGTAAATGGATATGATGTAGAATCTCTTGAATACCAGTAAGAGCCAAACCTAAGTATTCTGAGTAGCAAAATTTAACAGCTAGCTAATTTCTGTATTCAATATTCACTGGACTGATATCATAGCTCATTAATTAAAGAGAAATCCGTATGTTGTAGATGGCACACATAAACTGGTGGATATGGTACCAGTAGAAGGGGCCAAGACATTCGTCAATGACAAAAAAAAAAAGAACTGAAATTGCTTAGTCATATGGCCCCTCCCATGTCTGTCAGCTTGTTTTACTAGCGTGGCTTAGGTGTTGCTGTGATGTTGGAAGCCATGCCATTGGTATTTCAAATGCTAACGGGATCCACTATGGTACACATGTTTCAGCAGAACTTCCAGACTAAGAACAGACTAGGAAGAAAGAATAGTTGGTCTACTGTTAAGGGAATAGCCACTGAAAACCTTACAAATAGCAGCAGAACATTATCTGGCATAGTGCCAAAGGATGAGCCTTTCAGGTTGGAAGGCACTCTAAATACAACTGAGGAAGAGATCCATTCTTAAAATTAAATCAGTCCTAATGATGTGGATGGAGCAAAGCTTTCAGGACCTTCATTTGCTAATGGGCCACAACTCTAAGAAGGAACAGCTGCAACCATCCATTAATAATCACAATGTAGAATGTACAAAGTATGAAACTATGAAAATTAGAAGTCATCAAAAATGAAATGGAATGCATAAAGATAGATAGCCTAGGAATTTGAGAACTGAAATGGACAGACATTGGCCTTTTTGAATCTGGCAATAATGTAATTCATTATGCCAAGAATGAAAAATTGAAGAGGAATGGTATCACATTCATTCTTTAAAAAAGCATTTAGAGATCTATCTTAAAGTACAATGCTGCTTATGATAGGATAATATCCATACACATACAAGGGAGAACAGTTAATACAAGTATTATTCAAATTTGCCCACTAACCACCAAAATCAATGATAAAGAAATTGAAGAATTTTATCAGCTTCTACAACCTGAAACTGATCAATCATAATATCAAGATGCATTGACAGCCACTGGTAACTGGAATGTGAAAAGTTGGAAACAAAGAAGAGGGATCAGCAGTTGGAAAATATAGCCTTACTAAAAGAAATGACACTGGAGAATGCAGGATAGGATTTTGCAAGATGAACAACTTCTTCCTTGCAAATACCTTTCTTCAGCAACATAAATGGTGGCTATACACGTGGACCTTGTCAGATGAAATGCACAAGAAACTACATGTGTAGGAAAATACTATGAAGAAGCTCTCAAGAACCAATGCTATTGAAGGAAGAAGTTTAAGCTGCACTGATGGCACTGGCAAAAAAACAAGACTCCAGGAACTCACAGAATACCAACTGAAATGTTTCAAAAAAACTAATGCAGTGCTGGAGGTGCTTATCTGTCTATGCCAAGAAAATTGGGAGACAGCTACCTGACCAACCAATGTAAAGAGATCCATATTTGTGCCAATTCCAAAGAAAGGTTACCCAACAGAATGGAGAAATCATCAACTAGTATCATTAATATCACACTCAAGTACAATTTTCCTGAAGATAACTAAAAAATAGTTGCAGAAGTACATAGACAGAGGGCTGCCAGAAATTCAAGCTGGATTCAGAAGAAGACATGAAATGTTGGACATCAATGTTAATGTCAGGTGGATCTTGGTGAAAAGAAGAAAACACCAGAAAGATGTTTACCTGTGCTTTACTGACTATGCAAATGCTATGTAGATCATAACAAACTATGGATAACTTTGCAAAGAATGGGTATTCCAGAATATTTAACTGTGCTCATGAGAAACCTAAACAGTACAAGAGCATACCGAATGGTTTAAAATCAAGAAAGTTGTGAGTCAGGGTTGTATTCTTTCACCATAGTTATTCAATTTCTATTGAGCAAATGGATTATTTGAAGAAGAACATGGCATCAGGATTGGAGAATGATTCATTAACAAGCTGCCATATACAAATGACACAACCTTTCTTGCTGAAAGCAAAGAGGACTTGAAATACTGATGAAAATCAAAGATTACATGTCTTCAGTATGGATTACTGCTCAATGCAAAGAAAACGAACATCCTGACAACTGAACCAATAAACAGCGTCATGATAAATAGATAAAAGATTGAAGTTGGCAAGGATCTCATTTTACTTGGATCCACAATCAGTGCTCATGGAAGCAGCAGTCAAGAAATCAAACGATGTACTGCATAACTCAAATCTGCTACAAAAGATCTCTTTAATAGTCAAAAAGGAAAGATGCCACTTTAAGGACAAAGGTGTGCTGACTGAAGCTATGGTACATTTAATCAGCTCTTACGCATGTGAACGTGGGAGAAAGACGAGGCTTTCTGTTCCGAAAAAGATGTACAACCCTGGAAACTTTATATAAGGTCACTATGTGTTGGAACCGACTCAAAGGCCCTTAGCAACAACAAATACATGGGAAAGCTGGACAGTGGATAAGGAAGACCAGAGAAGAATTGCTGCATTTGAGTTACGGTATTGGTGAAGAATATTGAAAGTACCACGGACTGTCAAAAGAACAAGCAAATCTGTTTTGTAAGAAATACAGCGAGAATGCTCCATAGAAGCCAGAATGGTGAGACTTTGTCTTACCTACCTTAGACATGTTATCAGGAGGAACCAATCCCTAGAGAAGGACATTATGCTTAGTAAAGTAGGTCAGTGAAAAAGAGGAAGACCCCCAAAGAGATGGATTGACACCCTGACTGCCACAACAGGGTCAAACGTAATAATGGTTGTAAGGATGGCACAGAACCGGGTAGTGTTTCCTTCTGTTGTGCTTAGGTTTGTTATGAGTCCGAGCTGACTAACAGGCACCTAACAACAACAGCAAGGAAGACCACTTATTCAAATATTCAAATTTCTATAAAAATTATTCAAATTTACACATTAACGACCAAAATTAATGATGAAGAAACTGAAGAATTCTACCACCTTCTTCAGTCTGAAATTGATGAAGCATGCAATCAAACATACAAAAGTTAGAAAAAGAGAGGAAGGATCCAGTAACAGCAATCATGTAGCCGGTTGCTGGGTGGTATAAATGTTTCGCATTTAACTACTAATCTAAAGACTGGTCATTCAAAGGAACCCAGAAGCACCACAGCAGAAAGCTCTAGCAATCTGCCTCCACAAAGATTACAGTCAAAAAATTCTACGGAGTAGGTCTGTTCTGTAACATTTGAAGTTGTCATGAGTCAGAATTAATTTGACAGCAACAGGTTTGGTTTTTGGTTTTTAATTATAAAACCAAGTATTTGGCTGAGAACACAGCATCATAAAGCATGGAAGATGTAATCTGACACCTCTCCCCAACCCCCCTTCCCCAAAACACCTTGAGCATTTGCATTACCAATTAGCCAAATAGACCATAAAAGAAATTCACCATGGACTTTACTATTTCTTTCCAGGCAGAAATACATTGTCATGGGTCTGCAGAATGAATGATCAGTAAATGTACCAAGTAGTTGAGTGAACAAAGCTTTTATCAGAGGTTATTTAATAAAGTCCATTTAAAAATTAGAAAACGACTGCTAAATATAATGGTTTTTGTTTCAGCATAATTGATGCTAGACTATCTACCAAAAGGTTTAGCTGCTTCTTAATAAAACAAGTGAAGCCATGAGCCCAAAAGATCCTTCCCATTTGTGCTGATGGGTGGTGCATGAATAATTCTGTTTAAAAGATTAGCACATGGCTGGTCCTTATGAATCTGACGGTAAAGATATCCCAAATGTATGACTTTTCCAACATGATCTACCACTCCATAATCCAGGCCATCAATCACCAACCTCCCTTACCTCTAGTCCCAAGGTGTTGTAACACGCTGCCACATCTCACAAAATACACAATTGTCAAAGCAGATACCTCATGCATTTGTGGTGGTTGGCATGTCCCAAATCCATACTTCAGAAATTAGTCTGGAGAAATCTTCTCATCCATCTAGTCTCAGGAGCTGAGGAACCTAAATCAGCAAGTCAGATGAGAGGCTGTTAATTCACAAGGCTGCCAGATCTGGTGAATCGGGTCAAGTGATGGACTGAAAGTCCCATGAACTGGAGGTCAAGCATAATGATGCTTGATCCAGGGCAACAGGCAAGCATGTCCCCATCAGACTTACAGATTGGAGTCAGACCACATCCCCAAGGGAAACTAAGGGTGATGACTTGAATCACACCCTCTAGTGAAGTGGGGGCATTCTTAATCATTAGTTTCACTATAATCTTTACTCCTTGTTGTTGTTAAGTGCAGTTAAGTCAATTCCAACCCATAGCGACTCTGTATAGGGTTTCCAAGGAGCAGCTGGTGAGCTTGAACTGCCACCTTGCAGTTCAAATGGCTTTGCAGTCTGGCGCATTAACCCACAGTGCCACACCAGGACTCTATTGTTGTTGTTAGGTGCTATCAAGTCAGTACCAACTCATAGCGACCTTATACACAGCAGAACGAAACACTACCCGATCCTGAGCCGACCTCACTATTGTTGTCATGCTTGAGTCCATCGATGCTGCCACTTTGCCA
>NW_006408692.1:907222-916879 GCF_000296735.1 Chrysochloris asiatica | reverse complement strand
AATAGATTTGTTTTGGAAGAAGTGCAGCCAGAGTGCTCCTTGGAGGCCAGGATGGCTAAACGTTGTCTCTCATCCTTTGGACATATTGTCAGGAAGGAACAGTCACTGGAGAAGGATGTCATGCTGGATAAGGTGCAAAGTCATTTGAACCAGAAGGTCGGTGGTTCAAGTTCACCAGCTGCTCCTTGGAAACCCTATACAGGGTCGCTATGGGTCGGAATCAAATTGACAGTACTTAACAACAGCAATGGCAGTCCTGGTGTGGTTCCATAGGGTAAGCACTGGACCACAAGGTTGATTTGAACTACAAGGTTGGCTGTTCAAGCTCAACAACCACACCTCATATACAGGGTCACTATGAATTGGAATCAACTTTACAGCACTTAACAACAACAACACCATGACAGTCCTAGGATAATACTGTAGAATAGGAACTTGACTGCAAACCACAAGGTTGGTGGTTCAAACCCACCAGCCGCTCCTCAGAAACCCTATAAAATGTTGCTATGAGTCTGAACTAATTGGATGGCAGTTAACAACAAAAGCATTGCAGCTTTACCTCTAGTATTTTGAGAAACCACCAGATTGTTTTCTACAATGGCTCTATTATTTTTCACTCCTGCTCAGTAAAGTATTCTTAAATTAAGAAATCAATGAATAAGCCTGTCACATTTGAACATGAAGAATTAGCAAAACCCAGAATAACACATATTTTTGCCCAAACTAAAATATTCATTGAATTCCATATTAAATAATCCAATTACTGCCAACAACTCTAACCTTAATTTTTTTAAGCTAATAATTATTGAACACATAGTATATGCCATCAATGGCATATATTATATTATTATATTAAATGGTATATCAATATATTAATATCATTTCATTTTATTTGATGATTTCACAAACTTATGAGGTAGGTACCACTAGCCAAGTGGCACAGCCATGTTTAAATACAAATCAGTCTTAATGCCAGAGTCTTGAGTTCTTCACTGTCCTATTAGTTGTTCTTGTAATTGGCCAGATTTTCTGGGAATATCTACTCAGAAAAATAAATTCAGAAAAGCATAGCTTCAACTTGGAACTCCATGAGTCTCTCCTGGAAGGTCGTAGCATTAGTTAGCTCACACTGAGGGCACATAGTGTTTAAGTCTTGGCTAAATAAAGATGGCGCAACTTCATTTCTCATACTTCTGACATGTTATCAGGAGAGAACCAGCCCCTGGAGAAAGACATCATGCTTAGTAAAATGGAGAGCCAGTGAAAATGAGGAAGATCCCCAACGAGATGAATTGGCACAGTGGGAACAACAATGGGCTCAAATGTAACAATGATTGTGAGGATTGCACAGGATCAGGCAGCGTCTCCTTCTGTTGTGCACAGGATCGCTATGAGTCAGAACTGACTTGATGGCATCTAACAACAACACAACAAGGCCATTCTTCCTATGATCCTCACCGTGGAAACACAACAAGACATTGTCCCAAAGTATTTCCTAGGTTAAAAACCAGTTGTCGTCAAGTCAACTTCAGCTTATGGTGACCCCACATATATCACAGTAGAACTGTGTTCCATAGGGTTTTCTGTCGCTTGCTTCCAAGGCACCTCTGGATGGACTTGAACCTCCAAATTTTTGGTTAGCAGTCAAGTGTGTTAACCACTTATACAATCTGGGGACACCTCTCCTAGGTAAAGTAATTACAAAATGCCTTGAATGTTCTGTGAAACCTATACAGTAATTATTACATGCTTTCTAACAGTCAGGTCTCCTAAATTAATACCTAACTAAAATATCTATTAAGGAGCTCTGGTAGCGTAGTGTTTATGAATCGGGCTGCAAACCACAAAATCAGCAGTTCGAAACTACCAGCTGTTCCATGGGAGAAAGATGAGGTGTTCTGCTTCTGTAAAGATTTACAGCCTCAGAAACTCTGTACAGGGTCACTGTGAGTCGGAACCAACTCCACAGCACATAACAACAAAATATCTATTATATAGAGAAGAGTTGGGTCCTTATGAGGGTCAAGTGAGTTGATGTACATTATATATTTTTTTAAAAAATATAAAATATTACACAGAATGTGCAGTTTCATGCAATCACAGAATACTAGTGATGAAAAGGAACTTAGTAGTCACCACTTATTCCACAGAGTCAAAAATGTGGCAGAGAGGTGAAGCGGCATGTTGTGGTTGTAATGCTACTAACTGATAGAATGCAATTAAATTTTTAATCAAATTTAATTCCCAAGATGAAACTGAGTATTAGTGGAGGTCTTTCAAGTCATTTTCCTGAGTTCATACACACAATTTCAAATTTTCAATGACAAAGTTTATGACATTGATACACATATTTTTCTAAACTTTATATTTTATCTCATTTAAAATTTTTGAAGATACCAATCTCCCATGTATTAAGCAACAGCCATTTTTTCACCTTACTGTCTGCAGGAAAAAACAAAAGTAAAAAAGAAAAGAAAGAAATGGCCATTTTGTCAATAAATGGTCTTTTAAGAAATTGACTGTTACAGATGCAGCTGTAATATAATGCACATCTGTCATGCTTTGAATTTTGCTCCCCACCCCCATACCGAAAAAATATGTGTTGAAACCCTTACCCCTAGACCTATAAATATGACCTTCTTTGGAAACAGGGGGTTTCTTTTGTTTTATTAATGGGATCATGCCAAAGTAGGGTGGATCCTAAACATAGTCATAAAAAAAATTTCAGAATAAGCACAGAGAAAGACAAACACCAAGGAACTCCCCAGGCTATGGACAGCAAGGAACTTCATGTGGAACCAATGCTTGGATTTTGACTTTGAAGTGCAGTAGGTTTATCTTATGTATGATCTTTTTAGTCTTAGGCTTATTTATAATTCTTTAAAAAATTATTAATTGGGTAGCAGCCAGCCTGTGATTTGTTTATTTTATGCACCTTGCAGGGATTGGTCAGTTTGCCATGCAAATGTTGTTGTTGTTAAATGCCGTCAAGTCGATTCCGACCCATAGCAACCCTGTATAGGGTTTCCAAGGAGCAGCTGGTGAGCTTGAACAACTGACCTTGCAGTTCAAATGACTTTACGGTCTGACACATTAGCCCACAGTGCCACACTAGGACTCCGATATGCCATGCAAATAGGATATGTAAAAACAAACATGTTGCCATCTTTTCCAACTCCTGGTGACCCCATGTGGCTTCCTTGGCTGTAATATTTATGGAGCATCTCTAAGGCCTTTCTTCCACAGTACTGCTGGGTGGGTTTGAACTGCCAACCTTTTAGGTTAGTAATTGAGTGTAAACCATTTACACCACCAGGAACCTACCTAGCTTACAGAATGCTGAGAAAATCAATTCTGTTCTTTAAAACCAACCATTTCTGGTAGTTTTTGTTACAGCAGCACTATGAAACTAAGACAACACCCAGAAAGAAAAAGCTCCACCTATGGGCCCACTCAGTGGGTGATTTTTCTAGTGGTTCTCAACAGGATACACTGGCATTTGGAAATGTACAAAGATATTTTTGGTTGTCATGATGACTAGGGAGAGCTACTGATATTTGGTGGCCAGAGGTCAAGGGTACTAAATGACCTTCAACCTAAAGCCGTTTAGACTTGTGCTAACTAATATTCCAATAGTTACTTTGGGCAACAGAAAAAATAACAGTAAATAACTACCCACTTAAGGTAACTCCTCCTAATAATATATGACATACTTAGTTTAATGTGGGACTTTTTTAAAAAATAAAAAGGACATGAATTTGGGGTAATAATACATATAATAATAATCTCTTTTCAACTACACACTATTGGTTGAATCAGTCACAGCCCAACTCTGAGGAAAAGGGAAATAGAGCCTATCTCTCAACGGGAGGAATGTCCAAGGATTTACAGCTATCTTTAACCTTCCCCAGATGTAAACTCTCCATTAGCCATATTTCTACAGCTTTAGCCATTTATGTTTCTATTTGCTACTGCTCTGATTTGTATAATTTCTAGACTTCATCAAATGTGTCTCTCTTCCAATTCTGGAAAAGATTACTACAGGAGATGGTGCAAAATATATATTTTTTGACAGTTGTCAACCACCTACCATGATACCTGACCCATAGTTGTTAACAATGGTGACTTCTTGATAAATTACCATAGTGAGGTGTTGTTGTTAGCAGCCTTAAAGTTTATTCCAGTGACCCCATATGTGAAGAATAGAATTGTTCTATAAGGAAGTCTAGGATTTGACTTGTGGAAGCAGAGGTACCTCTGAGTAGGTTTAAACCATTACCCTTTAGATAGTAGTATAGTACTTAACATTTCTGCCACCCAGGGACTCCCATACGAAACAATGCCTGCTTGACAGTAAGCAGAAGGTACTTTGTAGAAGCCTCCAATTTCAGCAGGCAGTAAGTGAATATGACCTTGAAGAGTGTCCTTCATTGATTTTGTTATTTTCTCTATGGTTACAACTACAAAATTTTTTTCTCTAGTTCAAAATAGTTCAACAGTTTCACAGAGCTTCAAAACCATCCACTACTACCAAAATGGACTTGACACTTTTTGTCTTTCTTTAACGTGTTTCACACAGTGGTCTAAGTATCGATTCTCTAAAGCGTTTGTTTTCAAACTTTAAAATATATCAGAATCACCTAGAGGGCTTGTGAAACTGGAATGCTAGATCACATCCCTTCTTTTAGATTCAGGAGGTGTGAGGGAGAGTTGAAGAATTTGCATTCCTAACATGTTCCTAGGTAACGCTGGTCTAGGGCTCACATTTAGTCAACAACTGCTCTAAATTATGGCAGTAATTGTATTTCCATCCAAATTTACCAGTGTTGAAATTACCTGAGATGCATTTGTATAGTTCTAGATCAAACCTAAAACACAGGGACTAGTATTTGTAATCCAGATGTCAGATCCATATCATTCATAACTCTGACTATCCATGCCCTTCCTGTAGAATTGTTTTAGGTAGAAAACGAGTTGCTAGCTATTGTCAGAGACTTTCATGAAAATTAATTATCAACTGCTGATTAAGCTTTGAAAAATAATGAGCATTACTGTTGCAGGTGAGATTCTATGAAATATTTTCCACTTAACAGTTCTTCAGCACACTGAACAAAGGAGATTTCTTTACTCTCATGCAGTCTAAACCTGTTTCTGTTGCTTAGCAATAAGCTCCATTGTACCATTGCTGTATTGTGTTTTTCTCTTCAAAAAAGAAGTGTGCCACAGGTATTTTTTTATTTTACCATAGTGAGCCTGTGAAAGAGGATTAGTAATCATTTTGTATCTAATCTAGCAGACTAAAAATTCTAAAGGTGAGAACCTTTTTTATGTTGAAAAAATGCACTATGGTCTTTCCTCAAAGCGATTCACAGACATTGAATTAACTTTGTATGGGATTCATCTTTCTGACAAAGCCAGTGTCTTGGTTTCCAATTGCTGCTGTAACACAAATACCACAAGGAGATGACTTTAAAGAATAGCCATTTATTTTCTCAAAGTTCTGGAAGCTAAGGGTTCAAATCAGGGTCTCAGTCCTGTTAATCGCTTTCTTGTCAGTAGCTCTGGGTATCCCTTGGTTCCTTAGCAATCCTCATATGACATCTGTCATCCCCTGTGTGTGCTGGCCTTGGTGTCTAATCTGCTCTTTTTATAACTCAGAAGTGGCTAGGTATAGGCACATCCTATACCGATATTACCGCATTGTTGTTGTTAGGTGTCATCAAGTTGGTAGCTACTCATAGTGACCCAATGCACAACGGAACGAAGCACTGCCTGGTCCTGGGCCAACCTCACAACCATTGCTACCTTTGAGCCCATTGCTGCTGCCACTGTGCCAATCCATCTTGCTGGAGATCTTCCTCTTTTTCTCTGGCCCTCCACTTTACCAAACATGATACCTTTTTCAAGGGACTGGTCCCTCCTGAAAGTATGTCCAAAGTATGAGAGACTAATTCTGGCCATCCTGGCTTCCAAGGAGCATTCTGGCTGTACTTCTTCCAACACGGATCTATTTATTCTTTTGGCAGTTCACAGTACTTTCAATATTCTCCTCCAACACTATAACTCAAATGCATCAGTTCTTCTACAGTCTTTGTTATTCACTGTCCAACTTTTGTGTGCATATGAGGTTATTAAAAATGCCATTTCTTGGGTCAGGCGCACCTTAGTCCTTGAATTTACATCTTTGCTCTTCAACACTTTAAAGAGGTCTTGTGCAACAGATTTGCCCTATGCAAACGTCATTTGATTTCTTGACTGCTGCTTCCATGAGTGTTGATGGCTGATATGAGCAAAATGAAGTCTTTGACAACTTCAATTTTTTTTCTCCATTTATCTGGATGTTATTTATTGATCCAGTGGCGAGGATTTTTGTTTTCTTTACATTGAGATGCAACCCATACCGAAGGCTGTGGTCTTTGATTTTCATCAGCAAGTATTTTAAGTCCTCTTCACTTTCAGCCAATAAGGTTGTATCATCTGCATATCATAGGTTGCTACAGTCTTCCTTCAATCCTGATGCCACGATTTTCTTTATATAATTCAGCTTCTCAGAATATGTGCTCACCAGATTGAATAAGTATGATGAAAGAGTACAACCGTTTTGTAATTTTAAACCATTTGGTGTTTCCTTATTCTGCTCATGTACAGGTTCCTCAGAGCACAGTTAAGTGTTCTGGAATACTCACATGTAACAAGGCAGTCAACTCATGGTGAGCACACTGTGTCAGAATAGATCTGTGCCCCAGAGAGTTTTCAGTGACTGATTTTTCCAAAGTCACCACTGAGTGAACTTGAACCTCTAGTTTTCAATTAGTGGTGAAAAGATTCCATTATATCAGTCAGTTGGGGCCTGGAGATATGTCTGGAAGAATCATTACAATGGTCACCCAAGCAGAACCCCAAGTCCAGTTCAAACGTATTCATTGATGATGTCAGTACTGGAAAAACTACATTTGTGAAATACCATCTGATTGGTGAATTTGACTCTGGCAGCGTAGTGGTTATGAATTGGGCTGCTAATCTCACGGTCAGCAGTTCAAAACTACGAGCTGTTACATGGAAGAAAGATGAGGCGTTCTGCTCCTGTAAAGATTTATAGCCTCGGAAACCTGGTACAGGGTCACTATGAGTTAGAACTGACTCCACAGCACATAACAACAACAGTGTAGTCACCTTGGGCATTGAGGTCCATCCCTTTGTGTTTCATACTAACACTGTTGTTTAGTAGCGTCAATTCAGTTTTAACTCATACTGTCCCTCTACAGGGCTTCCAAGGAGCAGCTGCTGAGTTTGAACTGTTCACCTTCTGATTTGCAGTCCAGTGCATTCAGTACATAGGACACTGCTGGTCAGGAGAAATTTGGGGGACTAAGAGATGGCTATTATATTCAAGCCCAATATGCCATTATAATGTTTGATGTAACCTCAAAGGTTCATTCCTCACAAGGGCATGCTTAACTAGGATAGAGAGCTGGTTTGAGTATGTGAAAACATCCCTATTGTGTTGTGTGGTAACAAAGTGAGCATTAAGGACAGGACAGTTAAGTCAAAATCCATTTAATCTTCCACTGAAAGAAGAATGTTCAACACTGTGACATTTCTGCCAAAAGTAACTACAACTTTGAAAAGCCCTTCCTTCAGCTTGCTAGAAAACAAATTGGAGATCCTAACTTGGAATTTGTTGCCAGGCCTGCTCTTGCCCCATCAGAAGTTGTCATGAACCCAGCTTTGGAAGCACAACATGAACATGATTTAGAGGTTGCGCAGACAACTGCTCTCCCAGACGGGGGTGATGACCTGTAGAGAATGAAGCTGGAGCCCAGCGTCAGAAGTCTAGTTTTACAGACAACTGTCCTGTGACGTCAGTGTTTCAGCGTGTTTGCCACTTTATTATACAGCTAAGCAAGACACGTGCTAATCTTTGGGATGCTGAAGGAGATGAATGGGTTTTGGAGTGAATGTGACAGTTAAAATACCTTCATTTTTTTGGACCTACAAATCTAGCTATTGGAACACAGTTGTTTCCCTTTTGAGTTTCAAATATACTACTGCTACAGTCCCGTCACAAAATTCAGTGGTGGAGTCTTGTTTGTTACAGTCATTCCCAATCCTTATCATTTAGAACCAGAATAAAGTTGTATTTCAAATCATTCTAAAATTTAGAGAGAAAAAAAGACTCCAGTATAACAAAGAAAACCCTGTCTTCAAACAGGATTATCGTCACAGGTATAGGAATAAGCATTCCAATACATATTCTGGGGGAACACAACTCAATACACAATAGCAATCAATCAGGGAATACAGATTACAAAGAATTGTCCATGTTCAGTTGGGAGCTAGGCAAATGGAGTATTCAAAAGACACATACAATACAAGAATATCTGTGGGCATACTTGTATACTGTAAAGCAGCAAATTTAGATAGAATTCCTAAGACAGTGTCTCCTTGTAAAGTCTATGATGCATAAGAAAGAGAAGATTCACATCACAGAAACAGTAGCAAGCCATATGTGACAGCATGCAATTAGGTGCTAAATTATGAAGTATTTAATGAAAAGCTTTTTTTTTTAAGAAGCCAGAGAGTGTAGAAACTACTAAGAAACAGAGCTAGCATGTATCAAATGCTTCCTATATGTTAGGCACTTCAAATGCATTATCTCTTTTAATAGTCACAACAGTCTGATGAAGTCAGAATTATAATTATCCTAATTTTCAGATGAGGACACTAAAACTTAAAGGTTAATTAACTGGCTAGTAAACAAACCCAGATCTGGGTTAAGCATCGCAGAACATGGTGCAGTATGGCGTGGGAGGGATCCATCCAACATGCTGCCCTTTTCTCCAAAGTCCACTGCATTATTCATAAATGCAGGACTAATTCAAGGCTGCCTGGTGTTCAGAAAAAGACCTGAGCTTTAATTCATGCTCCTAAGATCTTTGTGAATAGCTATCCTTTCAGCCAACAGGAAGTACCCCCTGAGACAAAGGTAAAGGTAGGGTGATTTCTTTTGAAATAATCTTTGAATAGTTAGCTTTGTGGTGCTGTGTATGATCTGCATAGATGTAAATCATGTGACCTGTCAAAAGCACACCCTATATTCTAATAACAGCAGATCCCACCAGTCTTCCAGATTTGAATTGTTCAACAGCATTTCTCTCCAAATACCCTTTCTCATCGGTTAGTGCCTATTCAGAGGAACCTTTGATTTGATTCAACTATTCTTTTCATTTTATCTCTAACCCTGTCATAAAGTGTGCCTAAGAAGTAGCAGTATATGACTTCACCCCCAACCTCCTCCCCTATTCTTCATGTACATATGAGGAAGCATCAAAATTTTCGTGGAAAAAATGCCTTTTCAATTCAATTTTTTGATAAACTTTTTGAAGTCTCCTCATCCTTAGAAAAATACAACAAAAAAATGTAGTCATGTTTTACAGAAGGTTTTTTTCTCTTTTTTTTCAAATTGTGGTTTAAAAATGTATATAACAAAACATTTGGCACTCCAACATTGTGCCATGAAGCACACTCATCAGGCCAGGAAGCTTTTTTATTAAGTTTTTATAGTGAATTATGTGGGTTTACATGGGAGAACATCAGTTTTACATTCATCCTATCGTATTTCATTTCATTGCAAAGATTACCATCCCCTCCATGCAT
>NW_006408692.1:898807-899464 GCF_000296735.1 Chrysochloris asiatica | reverse complement strand
ACCTCTAACGAGGTGGATTGGCACAGTGGCAGCAACATGGGGTTCAAGCGTAGCAATGATTGGGAGGTTGGCATAGGACTGAGCAGTGTTTCATTCTGTTCTGCATAGGGTTGATATGAGTAGAACAGACTTCATGGCACCTAAGAACAACAACAAAGAAAATTGTCATCAAGTTACAAAGTGGTTGTCCGTACTGTTCTTGTGGTAAAATCAGAGACAGCCTGGGACCCAAATTTCACCACAGCCTGCTCTTGACTGTGTGCATATGAGGTTTTGATACAGGGACCATCACTTTCGGAAAAATTAGAGACACAGTAAGACTTCAGGATTGTGCATGAGATACCTCCCTGGCTCTAGGGGAGGACAATAGGTACTAGAGCCAGACTACCTAGATTGGAATCCCATCTTTACCATTTAAAAACCATGTAACTTTGAGCAAGTAAATTCATTTATTGATGCCTCAGTATTCTTATCAGTAAAATGGGCTAACAGTTGCATATACCTTGTATATTTTTGTGTTGATTAAGTGTACCTGGTACGTTGTTTGGTTGTTAGATGCCATTGAGTCCGTACCAACTCATAGCAACATTATGCACAGCAGAACGAAACACTACCCGATCCTGGGCCAACCTCACTACTGTTGCCACATTTGAGTCC
>NW_006408692.1:888331-897787 GCF_000296735.1 Chrysochloris asiatica | reverse complement strand
AGCCCAAGGCTAGAGTGGTTGCATGTTGTTGTTGTTAAGTGCCATGGAGTCAGTTCTGACTCATAGCAACCCAGTATAGGGTTCCTGAGGAGTAGTTGATGAGTTTGAACCACTGACCCTGGGGTTCAAACTGACCTTGTGGTCTAGTGTTTATCCTACAGTGCCACACTAGGACTCATGCACTCATTATATGGCAGTGGTGGTGGTGATGTGCCATGGAGTCAGTTCCGACTCATAGTGACCCTGCACAGGGCTTCCGAGGCTGTAACTCTTTATGGGAGCAGAAAGCCTCATCTTTCTCCCGTGGAACAGCTGGTAGTTTTGAACTGCTGACCTTGTGGTTCACAGCGCGATTTGTAACCACTATGCTACCAGAGCTCATTAAATAAAGTAATGAAGTAAAATTGCATAACCTATCATTTCTGATGAATTGCAATAAAGTTTGCTAATAAAAATTAAAAAAGAAATGAAACTGAAGAGGTAGTCATGAGATAGTATTTCTGAGAAATCCTCAGAAGCCTAGTGCCCACTACAAACTTAATAATACACCTCTGAACAGAATCACCAAGGTAAGCAGTAAGAATTTGGGCTCTGGTGTCAGTTACCTATTGTCAGCAAGAAGACAATGGTTTTTTTCTTATCAAAACATTTCTGTAATCTTGTCACATACCTAAATATCACAGGAAACAAACGAATTTCCATACTTTCTCACACACTTTGTAATTCTCATCAGCTTGTCATTGATTGTGTTCATGTCAAGATGATGAAGGATTATAGAAGTTCACAATCAATTATGGAATTTTATAATCAATTACTCAGTCCTTGAACTGCCCACATCTCCTTCAGGCAAAAGTCATTTCACTTTTCATTTATTGGAAATTTCCAATAAAGCAAAGAATGAGGCATTTGATGAATTCATTCCCTAAAGTTACAAACAAAAACAAACAATGCCAAGCATTAATGGTTAGAGCCAGATTTAGATAAATTATTGAAAAAAAATTAATAGCATTATCAATAATTACACAGCTAACTATTTCCATGTGAAGTCTGCTTGTGTTACCATAACCAAATGATTGGGTTCTAATCCATTCATTATCTGGACATGAGGTCAGTCTATCTCTGTGCTGATGAAAATTATTAACTACAGAAAACAGAAACCTATTTCATTCATTTAACTCCATAGAAAGACAGTTCTTGTTTCATATGCCTAATCAAAAATTCTGTCTTTGCTTTAAATTGTTGTTGTTGTTGTTGTTGTTAGGTGCCATCAACTCAGTGCTGACTGCTTGGTCCTGATCATCCTCACAAACTATGCAATATTTAAGCTCATTGGTGCAACCACTATGCCAATCCATCTAATTGAGGGTCTTCCTCTTTTTATCTGACCCTCCACTTTACCAACTCCTTTTCCAGAGAATGGTCACTCGACCAAATGTCCAAAGTACTTAAGATTAAGTCTTGCCATGCCCCTTTCAAAGGACCATTTTGACTGTATTTCTTCCAAGACAGATTTGTTTGTTCTTCTGATGTAATTGTTTGAAGTCCAGTGCTGATCCTACAACACCACACAAGGAGCCCATTCTTCTGATCGCCCATGGTACATTCAATTTCTTCTCCAACACCATAAATAAAAGGCACCAATTCTTCTTTGATCTGCTTTATTCATGTAGAGCTTTCACATGCAGATGAAGCAATTGAAACTACCATGGCTTGTGTCAGGTGCACTTTAGTATTAAAAGTGATTTATTTACTTTTTAACACTTTAAAGAGGTCTTTTGCATGAGATTTGTCCAATGCAACATGTCATTTGACTTCTTGCCTGCTGCTTTCATGGATGCTGATTGTGGATCCAAGCAAAGTAGAATCCTCGACAAATTTAATCTTTGCTCCATTTATCATGATGTTGCTTCTTGGTCCAGTTGTGAGGATTTTTGTTTTCTTTATGTTGAGGTACAATCCGTAATGGAGGCACATTCTTTAATCTTCATCAGTAAAGTCTTCAAGTCCTCTTCACCTTCAGCAAGTAAGATTGTGTCATCTGTATATCAAAGGTCGTTAATGCATTATCCTCCAATCCTGATGCCGTGTTCTTAATTTAATCCAGTTTCTCGGATTATTTGCTCGGCATGCAGATTGATTAAGTATGGTGAAGGGCGGCAACCCTGAAAAGACACATTTCCTGATTTTAAACCATTCAGTATTCTCTTATTTTGTACAAACGACTGCCTCTTAGTCTGTGTAGGTTTCACATGGGAATAATTAAGTGTTCTGGAATTCCCGTTCTTTTAAATGTTACCCACAATTTGTTATGATCCACACAATCGAATGCATTTGCATAGTGAATATAACATAAGTAAACATTTTTTCTGCTATTCTCTGCTCTTAAGCAAGATCCATCTGGCATCGGCATATCCTTTTCTTAATTTGCTTGTTGTATCACCTTTCTTTGGAATCCACTTAAATATGGGATCTCTTTCCATTGGTTGGCCAGCTAGCTGTCTTCCAAATTTCTTAGCGTAGACAAATGAGCTTCCAGTGTTACATGATTGTTGAAACATCTCAGTCAATTCTTAGAGCCTTGTTTTTTTTACTAATGCCTCAATTTGACTTCTTCCTTCAATACCATTTGTTCTTGATCCTATGCTAGCTCCTGAAATGGTTGATAATTGACCAATTATTTTAGGTACAGTAATTCATCTATTTTCTTTTGGTACTTTCTGCATTATTCAATGCTTTACCCATAGAATCCCTCAGTATTGCAATTCAAAGCTTGATTTCTTCTCTTCACTTATTTCAACTTGAGAAATACCAAACATGTTCTTCTTTTTTGATTTTCTAACTCCAAGTCTTTACAAATTTCATTATAATACTTGACTTTGTCTTCTTGAGCTGCCCTTTGAAATATTCTGTTCAGCTTTTTACTTCATCATTTCTTCCATATACTTTAGCTAGTCTATGTTCAAGAATAAGGGTCAGAGTCTCTTTCAAAATCTGTTTTTTTCCTTTTTCCTTTCCTGTCTTTTTAGTGACATTTTGATAGAATCTCTAATCCACATGCATAATAAAATGGCTGCTTGCCATGCTTTCGCTCTCCCTCCCGGAACCTCTCTTCCAACCTACAGGAATTTCCTCTCTCCCTACCTGCATGGCATCCCTAGACAACCTATCACTTACCTCCACTAATCTCAACCCCGCCCTCCTCTTTTGACTCATCAGACCATGCCCATACCCCACTTACACTCTCCTCTCCATACAACCCTTCTTCCTCCGCCCCGCCTACCTCCTCTTCCCACTCTCCTCCCAAGGGCTCTTTTCCACCACCATCTGGAGTCAAGTCTCACCCACTCAACTGAACCCTCCCTGTCCACCACAAACTCGGTCCTGAGACCACTCTTATCGGCCCCAAGACCTGCTACTGCCTGCACCCCTGATAACTATTACATGCGAGGCAGCTGGGGCATAGAGTAGTGTATGTGTCCATGTTTCCTTTTCCCTATCTGACCTCTCACAAATTGAAAAGAGGCTAGGAAATTTATCCTCCCATCCAGACACCTACATCAAAAGAATTCAAATACCTCACTCAATCCTATTACCTCAACCTGACATGACTTCTACGTCACTCTCAGTACTGATGAGGTACATGCTATGAGCAACAATAAGCCAGTGGAAGCTCAGGCAATTCCCCGAGAAGATCCCTCTTGGGATCAACCAGGCCACGCCAACCATGGACTTAGAGATCATATGATTCTTTGCCCTGCTGAAGGCTTAAAGAGAACTGTCAACTACAACAAGATTAGAAATATTATCCAAAATTCAGATGACAATTGGGCCTAATTTCTATCACATCTAACGGAGACTTTACAAAAATATACCAAACTAGATCCAACATCCCTAGTACGCATAACAGTTATTAATACTCATTTCATCTCTCAGTCAGCCCCAGACACAAAACAGAAACTAAAAAAATTTTTGAGGAGGGTCCCCAGGCAAATCAACGGGACCTCTTAAATGCAGCCTTCAAGGTCTATAATGGTAGAGAAGAAGAGGAAAAACAGAATAAGGCCCAAAGAGACAAGGTGAAATACCTGTTACTGGCCAATGCTCTACAGGGTTCCAGACCAACAAAGGGGTATAACAGAATACCCTCTGGGGCACTGCCCAGGCCCTGCTTCAAGTGTAAGCAAGAGGGTCATTGGGCAAAATACTGCCCCAACCCTCATCCTCCTGACCCATGCCCTGCCTGCAAACAGAAGGGACAGTGGAAGGTTGATTGCTCCTTTCTCCAGAGAGGGAAGGGATCAATAGCCCCCCAGTCCCACCATGCAAAGGGGTTTGCTCTACCAGAGCTTCTAGGACTGGCCACAAAGGATTGAAGGTGCCCGGGATCGCCAGCCCCCGGGAAATAACTCACAGCGAACCCAGGATAACGGTCCATGTTTCAGGTAAGCCAGTCTCTTTTCTTTGAGATACCAGGGCCACTTACTCAGCTCTACCAGAATGTTCAGGATGGACACACCCTGCCCCTACATTAATAGTTGGGGTTGATGGAGTCCCTACTCGGCCCATCATCACAGAACCCCCAGCATGCTCACTTCATGACACCCCATTCATACATGCCTTTCTAGTCCTACACCAATCCTAGGCCAAGACATTCTAGCCAAGTTCAAATCTGCCCTCATACTATACCGTATTAAAACTGCCACGCCTACCTCACCGCCTGGCTTGTTCTTGCTGTATGCTGCATCAGATTCTAAGCACTAGCTAAAGATCTCTCTAACCTCAATCTCTCACCCAGTACCTTCCTTCAATATGGGGATGACCTACTTCTATTAGGTCTCCACACCACCTCCAACATCTACTCACCCACAAAGTAGTCTCAAACTGCTCCCCTTTATGCCTTCAATTATTCCATATGATTTTCATTGAAAATCCCAACTTTAAATTAGAATCTTGCCCCCCTTCTCAACACTCCCTCCCTCCCTATAATCATAAGGGATCTCTCTCACTCATGTACTAAAGCTCTATATCATCTCCCTCCTCTACACCACATCTCCTTCACCCAGCTGTCCCAGTCCCACCCGGATCATACATGCTTCATCGATGGCAGTTCCATCTCCTCACCTACAGGCCAATGCCAGGCCGGCTATGCCATTGTATCCTCATATAGGGTAATTGAAGCCATGTCTCTTCCCTTTAACACAACTTCCCAAAAGGCTCTCCTATAAACAACAGTCCCCTAGTCTTACAACTATTTTGAGCAGCAAAACTCCAAACACAAGCATAAGTCCTACACTATAGGAGTCCTCAATCCACCAATGACCCCATCTCACAGGGAAACAACAAGGCCGACCACAAAGCAAAACGAGTGGCCATGCTCCCACCTCCATCCACACAAATGCTTGCTGCTCTCCCTATAACATCCCTCTATAACCCCCTTGAAACAGAAAGAATGGCTCAAACAGGGAGCCACACTCTCTGGGGACTGGCTTCTTCTCAAGGGACTGTACATTCTTCCCAGGTCACAGGCCACAGGCCACACACATCCTCATGAATACCTCCCAACCACCTCACCCCCACTTGCTGACTATATCCCAACCCTAAGTATGGTCCATCATTTGTTGCGAACCCACACAGACCAACTTTTACCCAAACCCCACCCAACGGAACAACAACACTTCCAGGTCCAACCTGGTGACCAGGTGGGCCAGGATCTCCAGAGGTTCTTTCCAAGGGCTAATGCTCCTGACACTATCCTGCTCTGGATCAAAGACCTAGTTCTCCAGGGCACTCTCTCTGACCTCTCACCAGACGAAAGCTCTCTACTGACAAGTCTTTCTCCTCTCCTGGCTAACCTTATCTCCACATACTCCCTTAGACATACCTCCATGTCAACTTGCCACGTGGCCATCCTCGCCTCCTTTGGGGCACTATACTGTCCTTGCAGTAGGCCTCTTCTCTGTCTCACCCCGTGAGTGGCCTCGCCATTCTCGAATACTCTTCGCCTTACTCTTTCTCCTTATAGTGGGACTTATCATCCCAGTTTGCTCTCTATACTCTTTATCTCAACTTTGATGATCAGATCGTGCCTTAGCCAAAATGGCAAAACATGCTCAACCCCTCATACAGCCACGGATTGCTCCAGTGTCTTGATCTTTATGCACTCTGCTTGCTATCTGGAACAAACACCTGCCATCAAGCAGCTTTGTGGAATCAGAATATGGTACCTGTCCAAACTCTCTAACTGCATGGCTTCCCAATCCACATCTTGCAAAAGGTGGTGCAACAAGTCTGTCTGCTGGACATATCAAACCCAAATAGGGATGTCAGATGGAGGTTGCAGATGCAGCGAGGAAAACAATCAGCGTAGAAGCTGGGACTACAAACAAGGCTAGATCCTGACAGCATCCACCAACCCCATCGCACCCTAATCACTGAAATAGAAACCATATTTAATAAAACCTCATGCTGAGTTTGTTTGCCCTATAGGGACCTGGGGTACTCAGCTACAGCCATTCCCACCAACCCAGTCCCTAAATCATATCCTAATACAACCACCATACACTACACAGGACCTCTCCTCACAGAGATTGGCCTCACTAATTCCACCAACCTCACCTGCATAACTACAACAACATCACTAATCTTTCTTCCCTCTCCCTTCCAAACTCTTGGTGCACTGACATAACAAAGGTAAGCAACCCAACATGTGGACCAAAAGGAATATTTTTCTTATATGGAAAAGATTTTCAAATGCCTACCCGCACAACACTGTGGGGTCACATATTTAATCCCTGAGGCCTGAATCTTAACCCCATTCCTCCCTTCTCACTCACCAAACAATAGGGGTAGCCATAGGAATAGGAATTGGCAGCCTGCTGGGGGTGGGAATGGGAGTGGGGGGAATAGGAACATCCATACATCTATTCCAAAGATTATCAGAAGCTCTGAACAGGGACATGGAGAGGGTAGCAGACACACTCCTTGCCTTACAGAATCATATTAACTCACTAGCTGAAGTAGTACTCCAAAACCAACGTGGTTTAGATCTCCTCATAGCTGAGAAAGGAGGAATATGCCAGACCCTAGGTGATGAATGCTGTTATTTTGTCAATGGATCTGACATAGTCCTCAGCAAGGTAAAAGAATGAAAAGACAGAATTTGCACTAGGCAATCAGAAACAGACAACTATGGTTGGACCCTAATGTGCTTCTGGTGGCCTTGGCTCCTCCCCTTCCAAGGGCCATTAACTATAATCCTCCTGATACTGTTATTTGGCCTCTGCCTGTTTCGCTGTCTTCAAATTTTTTCTTAAGGAACGCATGAGGGCCTTCACAAACCAGACGGTGGGCTAATTCCTTATGGCCGGATACCAACCGCTGCCAAGCAACAGGACCAGCCAGCCAGAAGAACATGCCAGATACATAGTTCCCTCCTCTTTGCCCCTTCCAGCAGGAAGCAGCTCCAGAAGAGATGACCTCCGCCCCTGTACCCATAACAACAAAAGGCTGGAATGGTAGACTCTCTCATACACTTGCATAATAAAATGGCTGCTTGCCGTGCTTTCGCTCTCCCTCCAGGAACCTCTCTTTCAACCTGCAGGAACTTCCTTTCTTCCTACCTGCATGGCATCAGTAGTCAACCTATCACTTACCTCCACTAATCTCAACCCCGCCCTCCTCTTTAACCAGTATAAAAGTCCTTCCCCCAGCAATACTCTCTCTCTCTTTCCTCCGGACCTCCAATAAAGCCTTACACGTGGGTGTTTGTGTTCTGGCTCATTCCATCTCACACTTTTGCTTTCTTTATATATAATACCTTTGATGCCATCCTACAACTCACCTGGTGTTCATTCATTAGTGTTCAATGAATCAAATCTATTATTGAGACGGTCTCTAAATTCATGTTGGATATATTCAAGGTTGAATTGTCTCTCCTGCGTTTTTCTTCAGCCTCAACTTGAACTTGTATATGAGCCATTAACGTTCTGTTTTGCAGTTAGCCTCTGGTCTTGTTCTGACTGATGATATTGAGCTTCTCCATTGTCTCTTTCTATTGATGCAGTCAATTCGATTCCTTTGTATTCCATCTGTTGATATCCGTGTGCATAATCATTAACTATGTTGTTGAAAAAGGTATTTCTAATAAATTTTGCTGTTGGTCTTGCAAAATTCAATTATGTGATCTTCACAGTCATTTCTGTCACCAAGGCCATATTTTCTAATGATCAATGAATGTCTGTAGCTATTTCTTCTCATCTGGATTTGTGTCACATAAGCAAATGAATGAAATAAATAATTATGCACTTTCCTCATTCAGAAAGAACTGCAAGATACTGGGTAGTAAGACAAGTTCTAAGCCTGTTCAGGAGCCTTTCCCACTTTTTCAATGCCCATAAACTCAGGATTCAAACTGATGACTCACCAGATTATTTTTCTGACCAAGAAATGGTATTTCTTGCCATTACTCTCCAGAATTTTGTAGCTTGAGCTTTATAAAGCCATAAGAATCTCTCATACTTGCAAATTCCTTCTGAAACTGGGTGATAATTACCCAAGGACTCTTTAGCATAAGGATCACAGTCAGGGTGAATAATTCTGTCATCATCCTCTGGCATTTCTTATGGTGATAGATTGTGGGGGTTTTTTCCTTTATAGTCCATCAAAGTTCTTTTTGCTGTAATAAGGAATGGTAATGAGTCGTTGTAAAACTGATTTGAAACTTAGCCTGTGGAAATATATTGACCTAATAGAAAAGAAAGCTGAGTTTTGACATGAGAGCTGATTTACTCTGGGGAACTTTCTATTAGATGTAATTGAGACCTCTCCAACTCACATCAACCTCATTTGCATGTTGTTGTTAAGTGTCATCAAGTTAGTTCTGACTCATAGCAAGCCTATATAAAGTTTCCGAGGAGCATTTGATGAGCTTGAACCACCAACCTTGTGGTTCAAACTGACCTTGCAGTCCAGCATATTAATCCACAGCATCACACAAGCCTATTAATCTACAGCATCACACCAGGTCTCCACAAACATATAGGCATTCATGCATTTAATGTTATGCTATATGGCAAACATTTGTTGTTGTTGTTGTTAGGTGCCATCAAGTTGGTACCAACCCATAGCGACCTTAGGCACAACAGAACGAAACAGTGCCTGATCCTGGGCCAACCTCACACTGTTGTCACACTTGAGCCCAATGATGCTGCCACTTTGCCAATACATCTCCCTGGGGGTCGTCCTCTTGTTCTCTGACCCTCCACCTTACCAAACATGTTTGTTATGCTATACCACAGACACTCTTTGAGGGCCTGTAGGATGAAAAAATATACAAAGCACAATCTCCTTTGTAAGGGTGTGCTTATGTACATGTAATACCAAATATCATTTAGAAATTCACAGATTACCCACCAGTAGCGTAGTGGTTACGACTCGGGCTGTGAACCGCAAGGTCAG
>NW_006408692.1:877464-884993 GCF_000296735.1 Chrysochloris asiatica | reverse complement strand
AAGGATGTCATGCTGGGTAAGGTGGAGGGTCAGAGAAAAAGAGGAAGACCTCTAATGAGATGGATTGACCAGGTGGCATCATTGATGGACTCAAGTGTGGCAGCGGTGGTGAGGTTGGCCCAGGATATGACATTGTTTTGTTCTGCTGTGCATGGGGTCGCTATGAGTCAGTTCCGACTCGATGGCACCTGACAACAACAACAACAAACGGTACATGTTATTGCTGTTGTTAAGTGGCATTGAGTCGGTTCCAACTCATAGTAACCCCATAACGGGTTTCCAAGGAGGAGCTGGTGGGTTTGAACTGCTGACCTTGTGATTCGCAGTCCAGAGCTGATCATACAACGTCACACTAGGAGTCCACATTGTTGTTGTTGTTAAGTGACATCAAGTCAGTTCTGACTCAATGATCCTGTACAGGGTTTTCAGGGAGTGGCTGGTGAGTCTGAACTGCCAAGCTTGTGGTTCAAAGCAATCTTGAAGTCCAGCACGTTAACCCACAGTGCCACACCAGGGCTCCGAAGTCCATGGACAGCATGGGCTTTTAAATTGGTGTCTACTGTGCTGTGTTGTAACTCCTGGAGTGGCTCTGTAGGATGAACTGGACTGTGAACCACAGTGCAAACTCATCAGCTGCACCTTGGAAACCCTATACAGGATTGTTATGAGTCAGAACTGACTCGATGGCACATAACAACAACAACATTGGGCTGTGTACAAGGGGGCTTCAAAAAGTCATGGAATAATGAAGTTGAAAGATAATGGAATTTTTCCATGAATATTTGAAGCCCTCGTATATTCTTAACAACAGCAAAACTAATAGGAAAAAAACTAACTAACAAGTCCTGTAGGGACTCTGTTCCCTCTAACTTTATAGTTGGCAAACTCTTACAAAAGCCAAAAAGATAGAAACCCTAGCCCTAATGAGGTCTGTATTTTATGATTGACATTAGAACACATCCAAGTCTGACAGAGAGAACTTATGGAAAGCCCTGAAGAAAAGCAATACAAATGACTAAGACCTGGAGCAATGGCACCAAGATTAAAGGCATTGGGCTCTTGGAGCTTGGGTAAGGAGAGGGACAAGGAGAAAGGAAAACTGTAAAGCCACCTTTGTGCACAATAAATGATGACCTAATCCTGGAATGACAGTGAACAGCTGCTCCGCTTCCTCGGAGCTAACAGCTGCCACCTCTGCTGGGCTTTCTCTACCACCCACTCCTTGACACCAAGCCTAACAAAATTGATGATCAAAGCTCACCAGTGAGACAGTAAGGCCCTTGCCAAAGGGAAAAGTCTTTGAATGTTGCTTCAACAAGAGAGGAGAGTTCCAGGTTGGAATAACCTTGATAGAATAAAGAGAAGGACAGAAAAGTGCTCAAAATAAACTGGTAAGAGTGTATGGAGAGGGCCCTAAAAGTAAGTGGTCCCCAAATGTCTTTGTGGTCCCAGGAGGAAAAAGAGAGAGAGAAAAGATAGTGCAGTAAGTGTTTCTTTTAAATGTATTCCATTGAAAGGCTTGTCCTTTAGTCTAAAATTCCTTCCTTAGAAGATGGCATTCTTTTTTCCTGTCTTTCTTTTTTTATGCTCTTGAGAAAAAAATTTAGCAACACTATTTTTTCCCTTTTTATTATTTCATAAATTTAAAAGTCTGGTGCCCACTCAAAAGTCTAAACTCTTTAAGAATCATTCGTGAAGAAATAAAATAATAATAATAACTTAGAAAGCACCTGCACATATCCGAAGGATAAATCACAAATTTGAACAAATCAGTGCTTCGAAGTGGAGTAAATAATAGTGTCTTTGAGATGAGTCGTAACACCACACAGAGACAGATCAAATAGTGAATCCTAAGGAATGCGGACTCCCTGTGCATTTATAAGACATGTTGAAAATGGGAATCGATGACCCAACCAAGCCTTGCCCATTACTCACCATTATCTAACTCTAATACGGGAAACACACGGACATGAAAAACTCAGGGCTATTAAATTTTTCAGAGTGGATTGTAAAATACTAGCCAAGAGCCAGCTGCACAGATTTTGACAACAGAATAGTTTCTGTTCTATTTACAAGATAATTGGGGAAAGCTGACAAAGCAGATGTTTTGTAAAAGTATAAAAGAAGGGTGAAGGAGTACCATGGACAAAAAGACGCTGAAAATTCACCATGCTGTTCTTGGAGTTGAGGCTGTAAGGTAGTTCTATGCACTGAGGACTGTCTCTACCCTACACACGCTTGCACTCTAGGGCCAGAGCAAGTGACAAAATGGGTTAGTCAGTCTGGAAAAGAAGTCTCTCATTGAAGTGCAAAGGATTAGGCGTGTTTGGACATCAGCTTCCCTTGAATTCCAGCTATCCATCGACAAATTTAATCGCAACTGTGTTTCAGACATGCAAGAAACACAGTTGGGATATGACTAGAAAAGAATTTAGAAATGGAATAAAAAGGGAGATATCCACATTCCCTGAAAATTGATAGCATTCCTTCCCTGCCCCATATTTTTTAATGTTTCACTAAAGGAAAATAGCTGAGGAATGCTTGAGGGGAGGAGCATTTAGGATGGATCAGGCATAGGGCATGAAGCTCTCTCATGCAATCTCTCTGATATCTCGGATCTCTTAGGCAATTTAAACAACACTCTGAGGTCAGCATCACAGCCCCATTTTCCAGATGAGAGCATACCCAGGCCTGTTGCTATTATGTGTCAGTCATCACCGCTCTGGACATTCAATGACCCTGTGCGCAGAATGAATAATGACCACAAAAAGGAAAAACAAGGTTAAACCCTTTTTCTCAGGATCCCTCCGCCCACAGTTGCGCTCTTCATCACCTGAGATGCTGACTCCATACTCCTAAGTCAGCCCTGTGAGTCCCAGGTGGTGAAACATCTGTTAACGTAAGGCTGGAAATTTTAGTATATCCAGATATGTGTTCTACTTCCAAAAAATGAGTCAGAGTCAATTCCATGACAACTATTATTGGTACTGAGTCTGCCCTACCTACTGATGAATGAATTTTCTTATTAGTTCACATTAAAATTAATTTGCCTGTCCTGTCAAGTAAACCCAGGAAGTCACCAATGTGCCAAGTTGGAAGACAATGTATCAGATCAAGTAGTACCGTAACTATTACCATGCATTAATAGAAGAAGACAAAAGAGTAACTCCCCTGCCACCTAGAAATAATGCTTCTGTCTTTATTAACAACGTGTTATTGGTGCTACTGATGGAAATTTCAGGAGTTCTGGTGCAGCACTATAAGATAAACACTGTACCAAAAGGTTGGTTTGAACCACAAGGTCAGCGGTTCAAACTCACCAGCTGCTCCTCAGAAACCCTAAACAGAGTCGCTGTGAGTCGGAACTGATTGGATATCATGTAACAACAACAGCAGCAGGAGAGCTCAGCAGAAAGCTGGTGAGATCTTCCAAGTCCACCATGCAAAATCATTCCTTTCCTAGTAATTGTCAGTTTCAAAAACTAGATGGTTTTTTAAACTTATGTATGTATAGTGTCCCCAACCGTCACTAAAAAGTGACAGGTGACACTGACCATGACACTGACCATGCTTCCCCAGTGAGAGTTTTGACTATTGTAAATGGGCTTTTGCTGTTAAGTTCATGGAATCTATTTCAATTCACAGCAACACCATGTTGTTACAGTAGTTTTAGATTCATGATCAAAGAAATGGAAATGGAGGCCACTCGGAGAGGAGAAGCAGAATTTCAGATTTTATTAAACTGGTTGACTCAGAGGAGCTAATTTCTCCAGATTCTGAGCCCCGAATGGAGGGTAACACAGGCCTATATGGGGTCAGAGTCGGGGAGGGGCCAGGCTGCATACCTGTTTGAGGGCAGGGGGAAAACCAGGGGGATTGGTCCCATTTGGTGACCTGATTAGCATTTTAGCTTGCCTCCTGGGTGGAAAGGGCAGTGAATGATTTTTACTTTTTCCTGTTCATTCCCTCCTTTCATGCCCTTTGGGACCTTTTTCCCAGGGGCATCATCTAAATGTTGCCATTGCATAAGGAATGGTATTTTTGTATTGATTTGGATTGTTGGTACCCTTTTCAATTGATTATTGTTTTAATGGCAGTTCCTATGTTCCTGATTGCTAGTGGGAGTAGGCATGGACTGATTAAGTAAATTCCAAATAAAACAGGACTCCACCCACAAGGGTCTTGAACCATTTAAGGGTGAAGAATTACCCTTCCCATAGACTCTGTAGGTTCCACCCATTCCAGGTTTGCACAGGGACCTGGGCAGCTTTCTGCATTTTTACGAGGTCTTCTACTGCCAGATTCTGGTCACCTACTTATATGCAACAGTTAGCAAAATTAACCTTCTCACATACCCCTCCTCAGCCAATTAAGTAGCTTAGTGCTAATCTCTTTTGATAGATAGCATTTCACACAAGAAGGGTTAGGGCCACCTCAGTTCCATTGGTTATAGATTCAGTTACCTAGGAGGGTGCCCTCACTTTTATAGCAACTATAGAAGAGGAGTGTGGTTACTATTTGGCCCATCTTGGTGTTGTGGGTGTATAGATTACACAGATTTCTCCCTTTCCCACACCCCAAAGTCTAATTAAAATGAGTCTCATGGCAGACATCCTCTTGCTTCAGCTGTGCGTAGGTCAGCCAGTTTCAGTTAGTGGCTGAAGTAGGGTGGGTTGTACGTCTCAATGTTACCTAGGGTCAGTTTCAGCTTCTCATGGAGACAAGGCTTTCTCCAGTCTGCTGTGGTGAATCCAGGTGGGGACTCCGTCTACCTTGGCTGCTGGGCTTGGGATAATTTCTTGTTCCAGCCCTCACTAATCTTTGCAGCTGCTTCTGAATGCCCTCCCGAAAGGAAAAACAAACCAGATACATTTATTACACTCTGAGCTAAATACGCCCAAACTGTCGAAAGGAATAATGTCTTATGAGAGTCTCATTGTGTCCAAGAGGAATCCAGCTAACTTGACAGCTGACAGGGTGGCTAAAAGGACTTTCCAGGATCCAGTCCACTTTTTTCTAACTGGTTTTCAGGTCCATTTCTTCATGTTCTGAGCAGAATATGATCTCCAGGCTGGAAGAGGTCAGGTTACCTGTAGGGAAGAAAGCAGACCTGGGAAAAACAATTTTACAAATAATAGAAAGTGTGTGGTGGAGATGTGCATACCACTGCACCTGTAAACCTTGGCTGAGGTCAGGTAGAGGGTTGAGGGAAGCTGCATGAGAAGGTTTACTGTATACAACTCTATAAGGGCTCCATTTAAGCCCGAATTCAAAACAGGGGGCTACCTGAATTCAAAACAGGGCTAAGGCAATTCCTGGTCCCAATGTAGATAAATTTCCTGACAGTTTTGTCATTTGTCGCTTTAGTGTATGGTTCATTTTCTCGAACCTCCATGTTGAATGCAATCTCCATTTAATCTGTAGATGTTCACTGCTCTGTTGTCACTTTGGGACACCCTGGAAGTCCAAACTTGGAAGTAGTCTCCTTCAAGAGGATTTTCACTATTTCTAAAGTTCTTACTTCTGGTGGGGGAAAACCTCTACCCAACCAGAAGAGGTGTCTACAAAAACAAAACCAGCAAATATTTAATTCCCCAGCTTGGGGGCATCTGCATGAAATCAACCTGTTAATTTTCAGGGGTTGTTTACCTTGATATTGGTGCCAGACAGCCTGTCTTGCGATTGTTCTTGAGGCAGGTAACAGTCAGAGCTAACATCCTGAATGATTTTTTGTGTAAAAGTTTCTTGTTCAAGGGCCAGGGCCTAATGAACCAAGTCAGGGCCTCTTTCCTGTAGTGGGTCATTTTGTGGACTCATTTAAGAAGAGCAGGTGCTAGTTTCCATAGGATCAGAACCATTCTATTAAAAAGCCATTTGCTTTTTAACTTTTAACTTCTCAGAACTGGAACAATTCCATTGTCATCTAGTTTTCATTCTATAACCCCTGTCTCAAATCCTTCTGCCTCAATTCTACTAAAGTCCTCTGGGTATGCAGTCAGTTTCCCTTGCCCACATTTCTAATACCCTTGTCAGTGCAATCAGTTCAGCTTTTTTTGAGCTGAGATCCCTGGCAGGAGGGCTATTGTCTCTACCTGGTTTTGTAAGATTACTATTACACACCCTGCTATCCGAGTCCGTTTTTCCATGTAACTACTTCTGTTCACAAATAACATCTAGTCCACCAGATACAGTCAAACAGGTCAGACTGACTGGAGAATGATTGGTCGATGATTTCTATACAATCATGGTTCAGCCCTCCAGTTCCCATATCAGGGGAGGAGGGCAGGTTTAGTCGCCTCATAATTCACAGGGTAATATTCAGATTGTTCAGTAAAATAACCTGGTATTGCCTATCCATTCTGTTGTGAGCCATAGGCTTCCCTTCTTTTGCAGCAAGGAGACAGCTTGATGGGGATGGGGACCGAGCTGGCCAGAATGAATTTCTCGGCCTCTTTTCTGAGAGGATATTGGTTTCTGTGGGATGGTCAGTTTCCAGGCTTCAATCAGACCTCAATGGGGGATGCTTGTTGGTTCTCCCCAGAGTTCCACGAGTCCACACAAAGTTTACCTGATTGTCGATCTCCTCAGGCTAATGTGACTGGCTTCCTGAGTCTGAATCAGTAATCGCCAGGCATGTTCATGAGGGACCTCCATCTACAGACTTTTGGTTTCTGAAAGCTGTTTGAACATGCAACTCTGGAAGCAGGTCCTGGCCCAGTAAGGGGACCAGTCAGTTATTTTATTTTCCTCAGTGAAGCAGTCCAGGGGTTTCAGGAAGAACTGGACCTCAGGCTTCCCTGAGAGCTCAGTCACCATCACTGTTCCCTGTTGTTATTTTCAGCTGAGGTCCCAGGGATGGGGACAATAGGGGTGGCAGAAGTGATGCCAAATCATGCTGGGCCCCTTACCCCCTGACACCGTTAGTCTTCTGCAGACAGTGAAACTTGTTCAACCATCTGTTGAGTTGGATGGCATTTATTTTTTCAGTGTCCAGGTTTTTGCGTAAGTACATCTGTCCTTGCTTAAGGCCCTCGTTCCTTTCCAGGGTCCTCTCTGGGGTCCCACAGGCTTACCTCTAGTGGTCTTTTAGGAAGACAGTTAGGGCCTGAGATTTCTTGTGCTCTCAGCTGTTAAATACCTCGAAGGTGATGTCCACCAGTTGGGATGGATTCATGCCAATTGTCCTGTCAAATTTCTGCCATTTCTTTCTAAAATCCTGGGTGCTTTGGGAGATAAAACTCATGTTAACCATTCGGATATTTGCTGAGTTCTCAGAATCAAGGTCTGTGTACTTATAGTAAGCTTGGTAGATTCATTTAAAGAATTCAGAGGGGTCCTCAGTTGGCTTCTGTTGAATTGTTTGTACCATTTTCAAGCTTTTTTGTTTAGAAATTCCCTTTTTTAGCCCTCTGAGAATGCACTTTTTATAGTGTTCCAGTGTAGCATAGTGGTTATGAATCAGGCTGCGAACCACAAGGTCAGCAGTTCGAAACTACCAGCTGTTCCATGAGAGAAAGATGAGGCCCTCC
>NW_006408692.1:876593-877364 GCF_000296735.1 Chrysochloris asiatica | reverse complement strand
AAAGATTTACACCCTCGGAAACCCTGTACAGGGTCGCTATGAGTCGGTTCCGACTCCACGGCACATAACAACAACAACAACAAGTTGAAGAAATGTAAAAAAAAAAAAAAAAAATGATAGTGAGATGTCTCTTGTCACCTCTCAAACTGGAAAAGGTTTTTAACCACTTTAAGGTTCTATAGCAAGTAAATTCCTTCCCCATACAGGGGACAAAGTTATGAACGTTTCTTAGGCATAACCAAACACCTTGAAGGAGTGAGTCACTGGGCCTGGGGGTTCAGGAACATAGTATTGGGGACACCAGGGTCAATTGGCATAACAGTTTGAGGACTCAAGTGTGCCTGACTCAAACCATGGTCTTTTCAATAGATTCATATATGAGTGTGAAAGCTGTACAATGAATAAGAAAGAACATAGAGGAATTGTTGCGTTTGAGTTGTACTTTTGGAGTATACTGAAGCTACCATGGATTGACAGAACAAACAGGTCTGTGTTGGAAAAATTACAGCCAGAATGTTCTTTAGAAGCCAGGATGATGAGACTTTATCTCTCATCTTCAGACTTGTTATCAGAAAGGACCAGTCCCTGGAGAAAGGACATCATGCTTGGTAAAGTGGAGGGTAGATTGACATAGTGGCTGCTAACATCAAGGAAGATTTTGTAAATAAAATTTAATGGGTGAGAATGGTTGCACAAATCAAAGAACATAATCAGGGTCACTAAACGGTATTGGTCAAAATGAAATGGAATGCATAAACATCGATATCTTAG
>NW_006408692.1:867982-873880 GCF_000296735.1 Chrysochloris asiatica | reverse complement strand
GTATTCATTTTTCCTCTGCCTGGCTTTCATATTAGTGGTATAAGTGTATTATAGTACAGCTTTGGTAGCATAGTGGTTACAAATTGGGCTGCGAACTGCAAGGTCAGCAGTTCGAAACTACCAGCTGCTCCATGGTACAAAGATGAGGCTTTCTGGTCCCGTAAAGATTTACAGCCTCGGAAACCCTGTACGGGGTCGCTATGAGTCGGAACCAACTCCACGGCACATAACAACAATAACAACATACATGACATAACTTACATATTCTTGGAATTCCAGGTTGTTTTCAGTTCTTAAACATAAATAGAAGACAAAAACATAGTAATTTTACAAACAAATAGACAATCTGACACAGTGGTTTAATAATTCAAACTGTAAGATGGTGTAATAATTTTAAGGATCCATTCAAAGGTTATTTTTCCCATTATCTAGAGCATACATTGGCCAAGCTGTATTACAGTAAAACACCATTTCCTTTGCTTTCATAGGAGGGTACCCATATAGAAACCAGTTAGAATTACATTTACAGCGCTTTTCTTTCAGATTGAGGCCTATATTTATTTTAGATACAGAGGTTAACCTTAACAGAAACAGATAGGGCACTTTTAGGAAATTACTTCCTGTCTACCATGTCCCTATGTGAATACCCAGAATAAAGCAAAAGGGGATCTCAAAGTGAAGGCAGTGGTGAGTGCAGGAGACACAGGTCCAAAGACTCCCAAGAAAAGATTCAACAGACAGATCCAGACTTTGCTGCTTCTCTCATGAGAATTTTCAAATGTCTCTTAGCTTTGGAGAGTTTTGAACCAGGAGTCCACTCCACGTCATCAGTGAGGACCATGTCCTTCAGCTGTATGGGATTCACTACCAGCCTGGTACCAGACACACTTACCCACTCCTGCACACCAGACCTCCCTTTTTAAAAAAAAACAACTCACAAATCTTCAACAGTTCCGGGGGCTGGGGGTTGGGGGGGTTGTATAGCTTTTCATATGCAAATGTCTCAACTCAGCTTCTGGCTCAAGATACCACCTCAAAGTGCTAATGACTCCAATCAAGTGTAGGCCAAAGGCCAGTTTACAAACTTTCTGTAATCATAATTCCCATCCCCCCTCCTTTTTTTTATAATCCATTACCATACATCCTAAGGCTGTTGGCTCACTATGGGAATTCCCATTGTACTTAAGTGTATGTAGTTCCCTTGATGGGTGTTGCAACAGACAAGGGGGGGTGTTCACTCAGTTGCCTGCCTGGCCGTCCCTCTTGGGAACTTAGACATGTCTTGGCTAAGGTTCACCTATAAAAACCCCAGGCCAGGTCACATTCTCTTGAGGGTGAGTCACCGTTGTGCCATATGATGTCACGGAACAGTAGGTTAGGGCCTACTCAGATTCCGTAGCCAGAGCCGTGAAACCATGCAGACCTGTGTGACAAGATGCACTTCGATTACATGCACACTTGCACTCAACCATTTACAGAGTTTATGGCAGCTCCACCCCCCTTTTAGGGAGTCCCTTGGAAGGTGATCAGTCTTCCACTTCCATCCATAGGGACAGGCTTAAATGGGTTTAACTCAGACCAGGGGACATACTTTTTCCAGAAGTCCTGGCTGGTTTCTCTGGTTCTACGTCTCCTTTTGAGTCTGATCCGGAGAGGTGGGTGCAACATCTGGCTACCTCCACTTTGAGGAGGCGGGACCATCAAATGTGGTGGTGGTGTGCCATCTCATCCACCAAGGGGAGCTTGCCATCAGCCACTCCTTGACTCTGATCCAGTGGCTCAAGGGATCAGCACTGTTGGTTGCCCGGTCAAGGAAACAAATGTTACAGCAGTTTTAGATTCGTGGTCCAAGAAACTGAGGCCACTCAGAGAGGTGAAGCAGAGTTTCAGATTTTATTAAGCAAGCTAACTCAGAGGAGCTAATTTCTCCAGATTCTGAGGCCCGAATGGAGGGCAACATGGGCCTATATGGGGCCAGAGTCAGGGAGGGCCAGTCTGCATACCTGTGTGAGGGCAGGGAGAAGGAAAACCAGGGGGATTGGTCCCATTTGGAGACCTGATTAGCATTTTAGCTTGCCTCCTAGGCAGAGGGCAGTGAATGATTTTTACCTTTTCCTATACAATGTGACCCATTAGAATTGCCTCAGAGGATTTTCTAGGAGAGAGAAAGATGAAGCTTTCTGTTTCTGCACAGATTTAAAACCTCAGAAACCCTAAATAGGGTGGATATGAGCCAGAACCAACTTGACAGCACTTAACAACAACAATCTTTACAGGAGTTGATTAACAGGTCTTTCTCCCATGGATCTGTTGGTGGTTTAAACCACCAACCTTTCAGCTAGTGGTTGTTGTTAAGTGCCATCTAGTAGAATTCAATAGTTGAGTACTTAATTGTTGTGCCAACAGGGATCCTTTGTAAAAAGGATAAACCCAAACCAAACCCATTGCTGTCCAGTAGATTCTGACTCCTAGTAACCCTATGAGTACAGAGTAGAACTGCCCCCCACCAAGTTTCTAAGGTTGTAACCTTTATGGAAGCAGACTGCCACATCTTTCTCCAGCAGGGTGGCTGATGGGTTTGAACCACTGCCCTTTCAGCTAACAGTCAAGTGCTTAACTACTGTGCCATCAGGGATCCTTTGTAAAAAGGCTAGCACTAGCCAACCTTATCCTTAATGTAGTTCCAACAAACTCCTAAAGCCTTAATCCTAATAAAAATCTCAGCTGGAGGAGAAGCAATTTAAAAATGACTCTATTTGTAAGCCCACTTTCAGCCTATAACTGATTGGAAGACCTAAAAGGGTACTAAAACTTTCCCAGTGAAATAGGCTTCTTGCAGAGCCTTTGTAGGGTATAAAACCTTAGGTAGAATCCTGAGCCCCATCCAGAACCTTCTGAAATGGGGAATTCCCACTTGAAAAGACCAGCAGACCAGCCTGGAGCAACAAGAGGAATAGAAGATAGTTCTTAAAAGAAAGACCAGCAGGGAAAAACAAAAACATCAGTCTGATTGACTACTACAAGAACAAGCAAGTTGTTCACTGGGGAGCCATCAAGGCAAGCAATCAAGACAGGACACACCCCCTCCCAAGACTGAAACACAAAGGAAATACACAAGCAGGTGTGTAATCTTGCTGGTGATCACGTTGGTCTACTGGTGAGAGGAAGTGGGGCAAAAGCAGCGATGAAGAGATGAGCTGAATCCAGTCAAGTTACATAGACCTCCATTGACCTGGTGTAAGGTAAGAGCTGGTTGGCCTGAAGTATGGTGAGACCTGGGGATTCCTGGAGCCCATGGACAAGGATGTGGCCTCAGAGGACTAGAGCTGAGAGTGAAGCATCCACTTAATATGAAGTGAGAGGATATGCACAAGGATACCCAGACTTGCAGATAGTGCCCATCAGATCTGGCTGAATGTTCAGAGCCCAACTAGAGGAAGGAAAAGAGGGAGAAACAAGAATGTATAAATCACTACAATCTGATGAACTTGACCTATAGTTATGGATGTAGTAGCTTAAAATACCAACCAAGAAGAAAAGAATCTTTATAGCAAGGATCGTTTACATCCCCTTTGTATACAAGGTTGATAGGGATGAGCAACTTAGACATTGGCTACCTAAAATGGGGCCGTAAAGCACAAAGTGGCTGGCTTACAAGTTTTTAAGAGGGAGTTTAGATTCAGAGTGTGTAGGGAGGGGGGAAGGTAGAATCCCCATTGAGTGGTTTTTCATCCTGTGAAAGGAGATGGGGACAAGACTCTCATGATTCAATAGTGAGTAATTGTTATCATAACTAATTGTGATTATCACAACTGTAAAGGTAAAAGTTTTGTAGCAAAAAGGGGTGAGTATTCAATCATAGAGTCCTGGAGCAGAGGACCTTGGGACCATCAAGAGAGAAAAGTGGGAATGGAGTATGGGACCCTACCCAGAGAAGCGATGATGCCAGAGATGGAGGCAGAGATGATGACATGGAGAGATGGAGCAACTGAGTATTCTCAACTCATGGAGGGAGACAGGATGTGTGCTGGTTAGCAGGGTGTGCTTTTTGGCTGTTTGAATGATTGTATATTCCTGAGTGTTTTGGTGCACATCCAAAGGAAAAAAAAAAAAACACCAAACAGAGGGAATAGAAGCAAATACTGCTGAATGATGAAGCATGCAGGGAATTGTACTCAGTGCAATGGAACACACTGATGTTCCCCCATGTAAACTATCATTCAATTCACAATAAAAACTTAAAAAAACATTAAAAAAATGACTCTGTTACCCAGGAAGCATTGGGCCCTGGCAAGGTGCTGAATTACCAAACCTGTGCTACTTGGATGCTTGCAGGGGAGGTCTCATGGAGCAAAATTGATGGAGGCAAAGAAGGGATTTCTGAGTGGGGAGAATCCTTAAAGCAGAGACGACAAAACCCAAAAGCACAAAGACCCTGACTGGGCCTGAGTCTGGTGTCTGGAGAGACAGTAAGGAGGCCAGTGGGGCTGGGTGATTGAGTAGCGTGAGTTGAATTCAGAGGCATCAAAGGCCAGATCATGAAGGAAACAACATTCTGTAAAACCAAGGTGAGCACTATGAGCACCTCGAGACAGAGGCCAAGTTGCAGGGAAAGAGGAAGGCCTGACCTTTCAGTCAGGGATTGTGTGGGATTTGTGTGTTTTGTCTCTCCCACAATGCCCTGCATGGATTTTTGCCTGCCTGAAGCCTGTGGAGAGGCACTAAAACATGGCACTGGGCCAGCAGTGCCAAGGTTGGCAGGGTAACAATAGGGTGGCCCTGGCGCTGGTCAGGGTAAGGAGGAGAAAACAACAGGTGCTGATGCCCTGGCCAAGCAAAGACACTCCCTCCAACTCTTGAGGCCATTTCCAGGAGGAAAAAAAGCTCTTAAAAAAGGCCCAAGTCTAAGACAAATGTACCAAGAGTCTCTCACGGAAAGGGTCATCTAGGTATGTATGATGGGCAGCAGGTTACCGAAGCCTAAATTGTGGTGTGGATGGAGGGGGGCTGGCAGGAGATTCTATATCCGGGAGACAGAGCCCCACCACTTCCCAGAATCTGACCTACCTCAAGACAGAGTCTGACCACCCCAATTACAAGACAGCAACCACAGAAGCTAATGCTCTCAGGGGAAGAAAAACTCAGAGTGAAAATAATAACACACTTGAAGAGCATCATTATAAAAGAAAGATAGCAAGATAAACAGAATTAATGGAGTGGATAAATAATAAATGTTAAATTTATCACTGTTGCTGTTGCTATGAGATGCTGTCATTGAGTTGATTCTGACTCATAGATGGTTCAAACCAACCCAGAGGTAGGACTTGCCTCTGAAAGGTCACATCTTAAAACTTTATAGAGTGCACTTCTACTCTGCACATACGGGGACAGCATGAGGTTACCATGAAATATTAAATGAACACTTTTTTTAAAAAAACTTCAAATAAATAGGAGATGATATTGGTAACAAGAAACAAGAATTAACAGAATAAGAAACAATCACATGAACACCTAGATACAAAAATGTAATAGTTGAATTAAAACAACTCAATACATGAGATTAATAACTCCAGAAGTATGCTTGAAGAACACCTGGCTATGCTTGAAGACCAAGGTGACGAACTCTGTCACGTTATACCCTGACAGAATAGAGTCACAGAACATATAAGAAAAGCGATAAGGAAGATTGGCCTAAAAATGTTGACCTACATATAATAGCCACTCCATTACCACTGAGCCAATATCAACTCATAGCAGTGTTATAGGGCGGGAATGTTTGAAAGGAAAACAAAGAAGTTCCAAGAACTAAGAAAATAATTTAGCTTGAAGTGCTTTACATAGAGCCAAACAACACTAACGAAAATAAATTTGCACCTGGATAGGTTACACTGAAACTTG
>NW_006408692.1:856573-867187 GCF_000296735.1 Chrysochloris asiatica | reverse complement strand
AACAACAACAACAACAAGTAGAACTATAAGGTGAAACAGAAAGTACCATTGTCATTGGATTCTTTCACACATCTTTCTCAAAAACGGACTGATCAAATAGGCAATAAAATAAAATAAATAAGTTTAGGCATCATTTGAAAAAACAGTTAATAAATTTAAGCATGTAACAGAGCAGACATATTGTTTCACAAGTAAACACAGAACATTCATGAAAACTAGGCCCAAAAGAAATCGTAGTAGATTACAGACTTAACATGTTATGAATCATGTTTGAATAAAATTAGATACAATTACAGAAAGATTATAAAAATTATCTTTGGGGCTGAAAGCTAAAATCCATTATATTAAAGAACTGTTAAATAACTGTTTTTTTGGGGGGGTTGTTTTTTTGCTATTTGATTTTTTAATTCTCTTTTTAAATACTGTACAGTGAAAAATAAATATACCTTCTCATCCACCAGACAAGGTTAGCTCCCCCCTCCCCCTTGGGGGCCTTGTCACCTCCCTTCATACATACCCCTGGTTTTACTCCAAAACCTTCCCCGTGTCTCCCACCCACTTTATACCCTTACTATCCCCGTCTTCCACAGTGATGAGGCCCCAGAAATGGGGGTACAGGATGGGAGGAGGGATAGCAGGGGAGCCCCCCTGAACTGTCAAATATGGGTGGGTCAAGGAGCACCCCCCACCAACAGGCAGAGAATAGGGGTGTTCAGAGAGTTTGGGGCATTAGAGGATAAAGGCACATCCAGTCTGATGGGGAAGGAGAGAGGCTCCCCTCACCCTGGGGGTAAGGTGGACAAGAGGGAGGAGGGTATGACCCTGTTACACATCCCTCCACTAGCTCCTGGAGGTTGGGGGGGACCCAAGCTGCTGTGCTACCCCCCACCCCCCTAGATAAGAGCAGCTCCAGCGCAGGTCAGTCGGGCCTGTGAGGGCCATGGTGTTGGGCAGCAAGCGAGATGCAGACGGGAGGGATGCAAGCTGGAGGTTTTATGAAACCTCATTCACCAAACTACCCAACTCCAGAGGGGCAGAGAGCTCCCCGTTCTCAGAGGGGTCCTTAGGAAGCTTGCTGACAGAGTCACCCTTCTGTCCTAAAGGAAAGTCCTCAAGACTCTGCTCGTGAGATGTAGTCAGCCACAGTCACTGGCTGACAGTCTCCACTGATAGAAACATCAGTCCGATTACCAAGATTACGGCGACGGCGGCTCCGGTTATCACGCTGGGGTCTTGACTCATCTTCCAGGCCATTCTCTGTCATGTTGGGCCCATCAGATTCCAGGCCTCCATCCATGACAGTCCTATCTTCGTCAGTGCAGTGGCGGAGCAAATGGAGGCATCTGGAACTTGCTGGGTGCGGTTCCCCAGGCTCTGAGTCAACTAGGGCCTCTGGTTCAGATGTGTCCAATAGGCTGTAGGGATTACTATCTGGATCCTTTAGCACTGAGCTAATGGATGAAGAGTTATATCTTAAGGTGAGCCGAGGGGTAGATGGAGGCCCCCGACCTCGACCCCCAATTGGTCGCCTTCAGCTCTCTTCTCCCCGAGTAGGAGGATCTCGGTCACCAGGCCCAGCTCGGTTGGGTTCCTCTCTCTTCTCTGACTGTCTCAGAAGCTGTGGATGGGTCTGAACTGGGGCTTCCTCTTCCTATAGCAGTCTCACCATAGGCAGGACCACCTGACCTCCGGCCCCAGCCCCCATAACTGCTCCTATAGGTTCGAGTAATATGGAGGGAGGAGGAAGAGCTCTCATCAGTGGTATATCCAGCCTTGTCACTGCCATCGCTGCCCCGCCCACTCCCAGGAGGGCGAAAACCCAGAATACAACAGTTATTTAAGAAAATGCAAAAGAGTTATATAAAGAAAATATAAAAGAGCATTTAAAAATGCTCCGATCTAAACATTGAAAACACTGCATGAAATAAATGATTGTTGTTGTTGTTGTTGTCAGGTGCCATCGAGTCGGAACCGACTCATAGCGACCCTATGCACAGCAGAACGAAACAATGTTCGATCCTGGGCCAACCTCACTACCGCTGCCACACCTGAGTCCATCAATGATGCCACCTGGATGATCCATCTCGTTGGGGGTCTTCCTCTTTTTCTCTGACCCTCCACCCTACCCAGCATGACATCCTTCTCCAGCGATTGTTTCCTCCGGACAATATGTCCAAAGTAGGAGAGACGAAGTTTAGACATCCTGGCCTCTAAGGAGCACTATGGCTGCACTTCTTCCAAAACAGATTTATTGGTGATTAAACACAACTAAAGAAGTACTGGAATCCTGGTGTGGTGCTGTGGGCTAATGCGCTAGACTGCAAAGTAGGTTTGAACCACAAGGTCAGTAATACAAGCTCACCAGCTGCTCCTTGGCAATCTTACACAGGGCCGCTATTGGTCAGAACCAACTCAAGGGCACTTAACAACAACAAAGTACTAAGACGAGAATTTATAGCTGTAAATACACTTGCTGTTATTGTTGATGTTACGTGCTGCCAAGTTAGTTTCAACTATGGTGACCCTGCGTAGGGTTTCTGAGGCTTTAAATCTTCACAGGAGCAGAAAGCCTCATCTTTCTCTCGTGGAGTGACTGGCGGCTCAAACCACGGACCTTGTGGTTCACAGTCTAGGGCTTATCGTATGCAGACACCTTGCTCCCAAATACATTTGTTAGAAAATAAGAACTTAAAAGAAAAACAGCTAAATGCTTCATTTGTAAAACTGGGTGTGCAGGTTGTTTAATAAATCCAGTGAAACAAAAAGGAAAGAAATAAAGATAGGAACCAAAATATTAAAAATTACTGCTGTAATAATAAAGTAGCTTAATAAAAAAAAATAGACTATTTGAAAAGTTGTACAAAAAAAGACATAACTCTAACAGGGCTGATCAAGTTAAAAAATGGAATGATCTGTGGAGTTTTATCACTGGATGTACATTTTAAGTTCACGTAACAAAAAATATGTATTTTATAAGAATGCATATATTATCCTGGTGTGGTGCAGTGAGCTAATGCCCTGGACTGCAAAGTTGGTTTAAAGAACAAGGTCGGTAGTTCAAGTTCATCAGCAGCTCCTGGGAAACCCTATACAGGGTCACTATGGGTTAGAACGGACTCAACGACAACAATGTATTAAAGTGGGTGTCTATGGAGTATAAAGGAGACCTGATAGCTCAGTGGATTATGAGTTGGGCTGCTAACCATAAGGTCAGCGGTTTGAATATACCAACTCCTCCGTGGAAGAAAGATAAGGCTTTCTGCTCCCATAAAGATTTACAGCCTTGGAAAGGCTGTAAGTCAGAAGTGACTCGACAGCACACAGCCACCACTACCATGGAGTATGTTGTTGTTGTTATGTGCCGTGAAGTCAGTTCCAACAGCGACCCTATATTAGGTTTCCAAGGCTGTAAATCTTTACGGGAGCAGAAAGCCTCATCTTTCTCCCTCAGAACAGCTGGTAGTTTTGAACTGCTAACCTTAAGGTTCGCAGCCCGATTCATAACCACTACGCTACCAGAGCTCCTTACCATGAAGCATAAGGGAATTGAAATGAGAATCATCATTGAAAGTAAAAGATATAAATAAAGAGAAGGGCCTCTCATAGACCAATAGAGACCGTTCCAAAGCATCAGAAAAAATGGGGAAAAAAAAGTTTCTGCCAAGTTCATTCAATCTCACAACACCCTTATAGGATAAGAGTAGAATTGATTGCCCCCATACAGTTTTTAAGACTGTAATCTTTACTGAAGCATATTGTTACATCTTTCTCCTTAGGAATAGCTGGTGTGTTTAAACTGACCACCTTTCAGTTACAGTTGAGCACTTACCCACTGCACCACCAGGATTCCTGAAACTGGACAAAGGCTGTGCCATTCAGTGAACTTGTGTAAAGACAATCTAGGGGGATAAAAAAAAATAAATAATAGATATACGTTCCCTCCTTACACTGGCTTTCTTTTTTCAGGTGTATTAAACAGTTTGATGTTACAGATGAAACCAAGATCAGTCAAGCTTATCTTGATTATGGAGAGGACTTTATAAGCATATAAGCAGGGGTGGGGAGGAGCGAGAGAGAAATAGGTGATTTCACTTCATTAAAATGAAATCTTCAAAAAAAATACTTTTTTTCCATAAAAGAATTAGAGCACAGAAACAAGAATGGAGAGAATATTCACAACAAAAACTATGAGACAAATATTAACAATACATTGCACTTATGAAATAAGTAAGAAAACACACAAAAAACATAAAAATCAGGCAAAAAAATTGAGAATCCTGAGAAAATATAACTGCCTAATAAAAATGAAAACCATTCAATCTCATTAGCAATATTAAAACAGCAAATTAAAACTGTGATTGTCCATGAACTGAATTAGCAAGCTAGTACTCTCAGGTCCTCCTCATGGTAATAGAAACTGGTCCCACGTCCTGCAAAATTATATCTTGAGTGATGTCAAGAAACTTTTTAATATTCAGATATTTTGACTCAGTAATTCCTCTCCTACTAAGCATACATTCTTGGGGGGAAACCACAACAAAATGGGAATGCTAAATTTGCTATATCTATACTGTGACTATAACACTATATAAGAAAACGCATAGTCCCTGGGTATGCCACATACATAGGGTTCTGTGTCAATGCAATTAGGCCAAGATTTCCTGATGTTTAGCAGTTAAGATGTGCTTTCATCAGCCCATGGTGATGAAACCTAATACAGGCATAGTTAGCTCTATTGGGCAGTCAATCAATTGAAGAAACACTTCCTTGAGGTGTGGTCTGTTCCTAATATACGGAAAGGACTCTGCAATTTATAAGCCATTTCCTTGATAACAAACTTTACTGTATATATATTTCACTGGCTTTGTTTCTCCGGAACACCAGGCCTAAGACATAGGGATTCAATAAATATTTTTTAAATGAAACTGGAATCTTATGATGGTAATTGAAAAAAGAATGAGTTTAAATTTTGACATGGAAAAATCCTCTAGGCATGTTGCTAAATGAAGAAAACAAGGTAAGGAACAGGACAGCAGAATGACAAGAGGATTCTATTTATGCAAAAGCAAAGCCACCACCGAGATATACACAGTGGAACCTGTAAGAGCTAGAACTCAACAGGACTGCCTTGCTTTTCCAGGTCTCAGAAGTTCTCCCCCTTTGACAGGGTGCAGTCTTACCACTTTGTTATTGCTCCATTTGGTGGAACCTATCTGACTTTCCCTTTTCTGACAGGTCTCTACCTTAAGCAGGTTCCAGCTTTCACAGAGTTGACCGTATTTCTCTCACTCTTGCTCTCTCTCCAGTGTGTGTGTATGTACACACACAAAATGCATAGAAAAAATATGTAAAGATACACATACCAAGCCAATTGCAGTGTTTATGCTTAGGAAGGAGATGGGAATGGCCAGGAATAGAAACTTCAAAGGAGTACTTTGCATTGTCTGAATAGTTTTAAATAAAAACATTCTCAGTTAAGTGCATTTTTAATATATTAATATTTTACCAAGAACTTTTCCTAAAGGATTTATGTACAAAGATGTTCATGACAGCATTATTTATAATAGTGAAAAGTTGACAATAACTCCCAAGGAGAATGCTTAGATATATGTCAGCCATGGAACATCATGCATACTTAGAAAGTTGTATTTGTGAAGAAAAGTTGATAGAAAATGCCATGATACATTATTAAAAATTGACACAAATTTAAAACATAAAAAAAAAAAATAGATACAAAGATTCAATGCAAAAAGTAGGCCCACTTTATAAGAAACAGTTAAAAAAAAAAACTTATTCAAGCAAAAATCAAGTGACTCCAGACAGTAATTCAATTTCACACATAAAAAAAACAAATAACACGAGTAAAGGTAATAAGGTGTGGTGGAATGAATTCCTTTATGTAGAACTTTAGCCTGGGTTCTTTGGAAACACAGTTTAAGAGATTTTTCCTCTAAGCACTGAGGAGTTACCTTGATCCTAGTTTTTGCCTCACAGGGTTTATCATTTTGTCCAGGTGACTGGTATTTCCTAGGTAAGTTAGAACTAGCTTAATTGATTCTGGTACTTTTTATCGAGTCTTGGGTTGCAGCCTGCCCTGTGATTGGTATGTGCCTTGAAGGGATTGGTCAGTGCACTATGCAAATGAGATGACTATAGTCTAATATGCAAATGAGGTTTCCGTGGCCTATTAAAAGGGGATTGATCAGTTTATGGCCCCTGCTGGGTGGGACCATGCCTCGCAATAGACAAGGAGTTGTTTTATATATGTCGTTGTTGTTGTTGTTAAATAACATCGAGTCAATTCCAACTCACAGCGACCATATATAGAATTTCTTAGGAGCAGCTGGTGAGTTTGAAATGCTGACCTTGTGGTTCAAACCAACCTTGCAGTCCAGTGCTTATCCTACAGCACCACACCAGGCCTCACATATACAAACATGTCGTTGCTGTTGTTGTCAAGTGTCATTGAGGCTGTTCTGACTCAGAGCAACCCTGTATAGGGTTTGCAAAGAATGGCTGGTGAACTTGAACTACTAACCTTGCATTTCAAACCAACCTTGCAGTCCAGTACATTAATCCACAACCCCACACCAGGACTCTTTATACAGATACATTTATTTATTTATCTATTCATATATAGCTGTTAGCTGCCATTGAGTCAGTTTGAGGGCTAAGGTGTACCTGACTCAAACCAAGGTATTTTCAAAACCTCAAATGCATGTAAAAATTGGACAATGAATAAGGAAGGCTGAAGAAGAATTGATGTAATTAAGTTATGGTATTAGAGAAGAATATTAAAAATACCATGGACTGCTGTGCTCTGACTGGTGACCATGTTGGTCACCGATAAGGGGAAGTGAGTGAAAAACAGCAATGAAGCTGCAAGCTAAGTCCTACCATGTTCAATAGACTCTTATGAAACCAGGTAGAGACCTGGTTAGCCAGCAGTATGGCAAGACCTGGGGACTCCTGGGTCAAGAGTCAGTGACATAGCCACAGAGAACTAGAGTGGAGAGTGAAGCATCCAGCAGTTAAGAAGAGAGGGCATATGCATAAGAACATCCACACTTGCAGATAAAACCCACTTGACCTGACTTCAATGACTAGATGATTAGAACTCAACTAGAAGAAAGAAGAGGAAAAAAAGAGTAATCTGATACAATTTGATGAACTTGTCCCCCACCTATGGATGCAGTAGCTCAAAAGAGGGAACAAATCTTTACAGCAATGATCAATCCCACCCCCTCCATACATAGAGTAGACAGGGATGGGTAACTTGGACATTGGCTACCCAAAACAGGGGTGGAGGGGGGAATACAAAGGCAAGAAGTGATTGGCTTACAAATTTTCAAGAGGGAGCCTAGATCCAGAGGGCATGGAGGAAGGTAGAATCTCCACTGAGTAGTATCCAATCTGTCTGGGTGGGGCTGATGAAAGGAGATGGGGATAGGTCTCTTGTGGTACAATAGTGAATAATTGTTATCAGGACTGACTGTGAGGGTTGTAAATGTAAAGGTAGATGTTTTGTAGCAAAAGGAGGGGAGTGGTTGACTTTGCAGTCCAGGAGCGGAGGTCCCTGGGACCATCAAGGGAGAAGAGCAGAGTACGGGACCCTATGCAGAGAAACAGTGACGACAGAGATGATGATGTGGAGAGATGGAGTGGCTGGGAACTCTAGACCCAGAGAGGGAGAGGGGCTGTGTGCTGACGACCGGGGGACAGGCTTGTAGGGTATTCTCTTTGGTTGGTTAATGATGCATGGAGGGGATTGTAACCATGGCAATGATATATGATAAGTTGAATGTAAAGCTAATGCTCTCACATGTAAACGATCACATAATTCACAATAAAACATTGAAAAAAAAATACAATAGACGAACAAACAGATGAACAAACAAATCTGTGTTGTAAGAAGTACAGCCAGAATGCTCCTTAGAAGCCAGGATGGTGAGACTTTGTCTCTCATACTTTGGACATGTTATCAGGAGGGACCAGTTCCTGAAGAAGGGCATCATGCTTGGTAAAGCGGAGGGTCAGCAAAGAAAAGGAACACCCCCAATGAGATGGATTGGCATGGTGTTATCAGTAATGGGCTCAAGTGTGGCAGAGATTGTGAGGTTGGAACATTGCTTCATTCTATTGTGCATAGAGTCACTATGAATCAGAAGAAACTCGACAGTTCCTAACAACAACAGTGATAACACTAGAAAATATCTGATTAATGCAAAAGGAAGTAATAAAGAAATAATAGATACAAGAAGTTGATACAAGATAAAGAAAGCAGAAAGGAAAATGACACATCTAAATCTAACCATTTCAACAATAACATTAAATGTGACTGAATTAAGCAGTAAAGTCAAAAAACAAAGCTAGTCAAAATGGATTTTAAAAATTTCAACTTTATAGCTTCTATAGGAGTCCTGATGTGGCGCTGTGGGTCAATGTGTCAGAATGCAAAGCCATTTGAACTGCAAGGTTAGTGGTTCAAGCTCATCCGCTGCTCCTCGGAAACCCTATACAGGGTTGCTATGGGTCGGAATCAAGTCAATGGCACTTCACAACAACAACAACATGCTTCTATAAGAGACACATTTTAGACTGAGAGATACAAATAAATTGACAGTAGAAAAATATAAAATGATTTTATCATGTGAACAGCAACCATAAGTAAGCTGGAATGGCTATACTAATATTAAACAAAGTGGACTTTAAAACATAAAAAGAATTCCACATGATCAAAAAGGACTTTTTATAATAAGAAGAGGATCAATTTATCAGGAAGACATAGCAATTATAAACATGTCTAACAGAAAACAAAACCCCAAACTTCATGAAACAAATACTGACATGTGAAGAGAAGTGTAGTTTGCTGCACCATTGTCAATAATGGATAGAACAAGTAGGTAGAAAATCAAGAAAGATGTAGAAAACTTTAACAATGTAATAAACTCACTAGAGTTCATTGACATCTATAGAACACTCCATAATAGTAAAAGACATAGTCTTTTCCAAGCACATGGAACATTCTCCAGAAAAAAACCATGCAGTAGGTTGAATGTTATTCATTATTTGGGAGGGAGGGGGGTTCTTTGCAGATGTAATTAAGTTAACAATGGTAATATCTCAGATTAAGTTGGATTCAAAAGGTAATGACAAGTGTATTAAGAAGAGAGAGCAATAAAGACACTCAGAGGTGGAGTTCGGAGTGATGGATCCCAAGGCAAATGATGCCAAGGATTGTTGGCAAGCACCAGAAGCAAGAAGAGAGGCAAAGAAATGGATTCTTCTGGAGATTCTCCAGAAGGAACTTCCTCTACAACACTTTGGTTTCCGACCTCTAAAATTGTGAGAAAATAAACTTCTGTTGTTTTAAGTCACCAAGTCTGAGGTACTTTGTTACAGCATACACAGGAAGCTAATATAGACTATATGTTAGTCTTTTAAATCACTCTCAATAAACTTTAAAAAATGGAAACCATACAATGTATGCCTTCCAACCACAATGGAATAAAATTAGGAACCTCTAACAGAGAACATTTTAGGAAATTAAAAAGTATGTGGGAATTAAATAACACATAATTTGCAAATACTATCTCCATTTCCAAATAGGAAATAAATAGGAAAAAAGGCTTGCCGGAAAGTCTACTTTAGAAAACTCAGCAATCAAATATATAGCATATATATATTTACAACTCAATTACTAAAGGAGGAGACATTATTATGAACCTTAAAGAAACAATAAAGATTAATGATTAATGATGGTAAATATTTTTTCATGTCTTTATTAGTCATTTATAAATCTTCTTTGAGAAATGTCATTCAGACCCTTGACCTATTTTCAGGTTGGATTATTGGACTTTTTATTGAATTGTAAAAGATCTTTGTATATTCTTGACACAAGTCCCTTATCAGATATAAAAGAGTAACCAGTTGCTCTTTAGTCAGCTCTGACTGATGATGACTCCATGTGAGTCAGAGTGGAACTGTGCTCCACAGGGTTTTCATGGCTGATTTTCCAAAGGTTGACTGCCAAGCCTTTTATCCTATTATATAGGTAATTTACTAGTGATTTCTCCTATTTTGTGGGTTGTCCTGGTGTGGCACTGTATTATAAGAATTGGACCTCTAGGTTGGTTCGAATAGCAAGGTCAGCAGTTCAAACTCACCAGCTGCTCCTCATAATACAAGGTTGATTATGAGTCAGAACTGACTTGACAGCACTACACAACAACAACAAAAATATGTAAATTTACAACTCATTACTAAAATCGGGAGTGAAAAGAGGAGACTTTACTACCAACCTTACAGAACAAAAAGGGTTATAAGAGAATACTATCATTAATTGTACATCAACAAATTAAATTGTTGTTGTTGTTGTTGTTAGTTGCCATTGAGTTGTTACTGACCCATAGCGACCCAATATACAGCAGAACAAAACACTGCCAGTCCTGGGCCAACTTCACAATTATTGCCATGCTTGAGCCCATGGATGCTGCCAAGAGCTCTTACAATTCAACAATTAAAAGACAAATAATCCTATTTGAAATTAAGTCAAGGATCTGAATGTCATTTCTCAAAGAAGATTTATAAAAGACCAATTGTTGTTGTTGTTGT
>NW_006408692.1:838124-855585 GCF_000296735.1 Chrysochloris asiatica | reverse complement strand
TAGTAGATGAATCCATGTATTTAAAATGTCTTTCTTTAAATAATTATATCTTATAGCTATGTATTTTAATTTAACATTTTAAAGCAAGTTTTCTTCTCTGAAAATTCAATAAAGTTGAGTGCAAGTACAAACAAAACCATAGGAAAGTTTTAAAAAAAAAAAAAAGACCAATAAGGACATGAAAAAAATTCAACATCATTAACTATTAGGGAAATGCAAATGAAAAAACACAATGAGATACCACTTCACATCCCTTGTTGTTATTCTTGTTAGGTGTCATCGAGTCAGTTGTGACTCATAGGGGCCCTATGTACAACACTGCAGGTCCTGTGCCATTCTCACAATGGTCGCTTTGTTGCAGCCATTGTGTCATCCCATCTCATTGAGGGTGTCTTTTTCACTGACCCTCTACCCTGATGTCCTTCTCCTGGGATTGGTTCTCTCTGACATGTCCAAAGTATGTGTGAGATGGTCTTGCCATCCTTGCTTCTAAGGAGGATTCTAGCTATACTTCTTCCAACATGCATTTGCTCATTCTTCCGGCACTCCATGGTATATTCAGTATTCTTTGCCAGCATCATAATTTGAATATATCAATTCTTCATCCATATCCTTTATTCATCAAGTTGTGGTGGCTTACATGTGTTGTGATGCTGGAAACTATGCACCGATATTTCAAATATCAGCAGAGTCTCCCATGGGGGACAGGTTTCAATGCAGCACCCAGACTAAGACAGACTAGAAAGAAGGATGTGGTGATCTACTTTAGAAAAAACTGGCCAGTGAAAAATCAATGGAGAGCAGCAGGACACTGCTGTTGTTAGGTTGCTAGGTATCGTAGAGTCAGGTCGGACCCATAGAAACACTATGTATCACAAAACGAAGCACTACAACTACCACCAACAGGATTTCAGCATCATGCTCACAACTGTTGTTAGAACCTACCATTGCAACCACTTTATCAGTCCATCTAGTTGAGGATCTTCCTCTTTTTTGCTGACCCTCCAATTTACCAACAAGATGTCCCTCCTGATTACATGTCTAATGTACAAGAGATGAAGTCTCACCATTCTTGCTTCCAAGGAGCAATCGGCTGTACCCCTTCAGAAATCGATTTGTTTTGTTCTTCTGGCAGTCATGGTATACTCAATATTCTTCCCCCAAAGCATATTTCAAACACATCCATTCTTCTCTAGTCTTCCTTATTAATTGTCCCATTTTTGCATGCATATGAATAGACAGAAAATACCATGCCTTAGCTTAGGGACACCATAGTTCTCAAAGTGACATCTTTGCTCTTTAACACTTTAAAGAGGTCTTTTGCAGCAGATTTGCCCAATGTAATTCATCATTTAATTTCATGACTGCTGCTTTATTAGCATTGGTTATAGATCCAAGTAAGATGAAATCTTTGACAACATTCATCTTTTCTCCCTTTATCATGATGTTTTTTATTGATCCAATAGCTATAGGATGACTATAATAAAAAAGGCAAATAATAATAAGTGTTAGCAAAAATACAGAATGTAAAATGATGTGACTGTTTTGGAAAAATGTCTGGCAGTTTCTCAAAAAGTTAAATGGAGTTACCATATGACCCAGAAATTCTACTTCTGGGTATACACTCAAGAGAGATGAAAACATATGTCAGCACAAAAACTTATACAGAAATGTTTATAACAATATTATTCAAATTAGCCAAAAAGTAGAAACAGTGAAAATGTCTTATCAACTGATGAATGAATAAATGAAATGTAGTCTATCCATATGATGAACTATTAACCTGTTCTCATCAAGTTAATTCCAACTCATAGCAACCCTAGTCAGGGTAGAACTGACCCCATAGGTTTTCAAGACTGCAATCTTTCCAGAAGCAGAATGCCAAATCTTTTTCCTGAGGAGGAGGGCTCCTTAATGAAATACTCATTGGTCTTAAAAAGGAGTAAGTATGGTTACATGCCACAACATGAATGAACATTGGAAACATTTTGCCCAATGAAAGAAGCTGTTCACAAAACAGCACCATAGTGAGTGATTCCATTTATAAGTAATGGCCAGAAGAAGCAACTCTACAGAGATGGAAAGTGGGTTGATGGCTGATTAAGGCTCATCGGGAGGATTGGAGGAAACAGAATAACTTTATGAATGTGACGTTGATTTCTGAGGTGATTGAAATGTTCTAAAACTGGCTGTGATGTTGGTTACCCAACTTTGAATGTACTGAAAGCCACTGAAATGTACACTTCAGAAGAGTGCATTGTATAATATGAAAGTAAATAAGTAAATACCAATAAAGTTGGTATAAAAAGCATTGAAAAGCTAGAAATCAAAAATGAAGATTTTATTGTTGTTAAGTACCCTCGAGTTGGTTCCAACTCATAGTGACCCTGTATAGCGTTTCTGAGGAGTGGCTGGTGGGTTTGAACTGCTGACTTTGCAATTCAAACCACATTGTGGTCCAGTGCATTATTCTGCAGCACGACATCAAGACTCCTAAATCTGAAAGTAAATATAAATAATATGAAAATAAAAAAAAATCAATAAAGCTGGTATAAAAAGCATTGGAAAAACTAAGAAAGAAAAACAATTAAGATTTTAGTAGTGATTAATTCTGCTGGGGTTACAGGTGAATTTCAATTTTTTCTTTATGCACTTTTACATTTCCCAAATTGTCTATTAATTGCCATATAATGTTATATCAGCAGAAAAGATAAAGTCTTCTCTTTACTTATTCAACAAATATTTACTAAGCATTTGCCAAGGAGCTCTGGTTGTGTAGTGGTTACTACACAGTCAGGCTGCTAACCTCAAGGTCAACAGTTCGAGACTACCAGCGGTTCCACAGGAGAAAGATAAGGCTTTCTACTCCCATAAAGATTTACACCTCGGAAACCCTAGGCAGGGTCACTATGAGTCGGAACCAATCCACAGCACACCGCCACCACCACCATGAGATATGTACTGAGATTCAGAAAATATGACAACTCCCTTCTCTTCTAATGTTCACCATGTTGGGCAGCGGGACATTCAGTCCACAGAGGTGCATATAAGGTACAGTGGTGGATCAAAGGCTCTGGTGCTGTTTGGAAAGCTGGGTCTCGATTTTGGTTTTAAAAACTAAACAGGAGAACAGGAGTTCTTCAAGGAACCCTAGTGGTGCAGTGGGTAAGAACTCAGCTGCTAACGGAAAGGACTGTGGAGAAAAATATGGCAGTCAGCTTCTGGAAAGACTGTTGTTAAGTGCCATCGAGTCAGTTCTGACTCATAGCAACTCTGTATAGGGTTTACAAGAGGCAGCTGGTGAGTTTGAACCCCCGACTTTGTGATTCAAACTGACCTTGCTGTCCAGTGCTTTATCCCACAGTGCCACACCAGGATGTTGGAAACCCTACAGGTCAGTTCTACTCTGTCCTATAAGATAAGCATGAGTCTGAATCATCCTACCGCACCTGGTGTGGCGCTATAGGATAAACACTCAACCTAAGGTCGGTTTGAACCGCATGGTCAGTGATTCAAACTCAGCAGCTGCTCCTCTGAAATCTAATACAGGATCTCTGTGAGTCCGAACTGACTTGATGGCACTTAACAATCAGGTAGATGAAGTGGGGAAAGGCATTCTGGGTATGAGAACTGCATGTTCAGAAGTTCTGGTATGTAAAGCATCCTGGTTTGCTTAAGGAACTATAGAATTCGGTATGCCTGGATTGTAGGGTGTGTGGTAAGTAACCTTGTTATAGGGATGGAAGAAGACCAGCACATAAGGCTGGCAAGAGCCTAGGAGTGAACATTCTGCAATATTGGGGTCCTATTGTATTTATGTCTGCATTCAGCAGAGACTGAAATTACCTACATGGAATATATTATTAAAAGAACATGGCTGATGGGAAAACAATTAGACAGGTTTCTAAGAAATAAGTGGGACAGGGGGAATAACGATGTGTATACAATCTTGGAACAACTGGCTTTTGGGTTCCGGGGTTTTTGCCTTGTTTGGATTGGGCAAAAGGGGGGAATTATTTTTAGGTTGTTTGTTTTTTTTTTGAGGAAAAAAAAAGCAAGTTGATAAGGCAACTAGTACTCTCCTTAGGATCAACTGCTTAAACCAAGACATATTCCCGGCAGGGCTTTGGTCTGTGCTATAGGGAGCAGAAATGGCAGCCTCTCTCCCACCACTGACTGGAAGTAGAGTGAATTGGGATGCAAAAATGAGTGAAAGAGGAGTGGAAGAGTCTTCACCTGTGAGCACTAGCTAGCTTTTCAGAGTTTCTTGTTTGCCCCTCCCCACAACACTTTTCAGAGACTTTTTGATTTTTTAAGGAAAAATCACAGCATAGCCCTATAGAAACTGAACTATGTGCATCATTTCATGTTGTTTCTCCTTTATACCTGGTATCCCTAAAATAGCTTGATTATGAGAAGGAGCTCTGGTAGCGGAGTGGTTACGAATCGGGCTGCGAACCTTAAGGTCAGCGGTTCGAAACTACCAGCCGCTCCGCGGGAGAAAGATGAGGCTTTCTACTCCCGTAAGGATTTACACCCTCGGAAACCCTGTACAGGGTCGCTATGGGTTGGAACCGACTCGACGGCACTTAACAACAACAACAACCTTAACTATAAAACATTTTCTTTATTACTGTTTATCTTGATTAAAAAATAGAGAGAGAGAGAGAGATAGTAGAATAAATGTAACCTTTTGTGGCTCTAACTAACACTAAAATAAAGGTTATTTAACTTCTAAAAAAAAGTAAGGACGGCCAAGGGAGAAGAGCACAAGCGGAGTGCAGGACCCTAACCAGAGAAACAGCGACACCAAAGATGGAGGCAGAGATGAGGACATGGAAAGAGGGAGCAGCTGAGGACTCTAGATTCATGGGAAGGAGAGACTGGGTGCTGGTGGCCAAGAGGAAGTCTTACAGAATGTGATCTTTGGTTGTTTAAATTATTATATATTCCTGAGTATTTCTGTGTACACAATCCCCCTCCCCCAAAAAAGGGGGGTAATGGAAGAAAATACTGTTGAATGATGATGCAGGGAGGAGACTGTAATCACTGCAATGAAATGATGGTGTAATGCCAATGTTCTCCCATGTAACCTGTCATTCCATTCACAATAAAAACTTAAAAAAAAAAAAAAAAAAAAAGAACATGGCAGCTGTAGAATAAGTAAAATGAGATTCACTTAACTCAAAGTTGGTGGTGGTGGTGGTGATTATGTGCCATGGAGTCGGTTCCAACTCATAGCGACCTTCTACAGGGTTTAGAGGCTGTCAACCTTTACGGGAGCAGAAAGCCTCATCTTTCTCCCACGGAACAGCTAGTAGTCTCGAACTACTGACCTTAAGGTTCGCAGCCCGATTCATAACCATTACGCTACCAAAGCTCCTTTGTTAGGTTGTTGTTAGGTGCCATCGAGTCAGTACCGACCCATAGTACAGCAGAATGAAACACTGCCTGATCCTGGGCCAACATCACTATTGTTGTCACGCTTGAGTCCATCAATGCTGCCACTTGGCCAATCCATCTCTTTGGGTGGTCTTCCTCTTTTTCTCTGACCCTCCACCTTACCAAACATGATACCCTTCTCCAGCAATTGGTCCCTCCTGACAATATGTCCAAAGTATAAGAGATGAAGATTTGCTCTGTAAGTGCCATCAAATCGGTTCAGACTCAGAGCAAGCCTGTAAAGGGTTTCCAAGCAGCAGCTGCTGGGTTTAAATCACTGACCTTGCAGTTAGCATTCCAGTGCTTATCCTACAGTGCCACACAAGAACACACTCTCCTTGCTTGAAGTTGTTGTTGTTAAGTGCCATTGCATCAGTTTTGACTCATAGCGATCTGTATAGGGTTTCCAAGGAACGACTAGTGAACTTGAACCACTGACCTTGTGGTTCAAATCGACCTTTCAGTTCAGTGCATTAACCCGTAGTGCCTAGGAAAACCTAAGCAATTATCTAGAAATAGTCAAGTTTTGGGCAGAGCAGTGTAAAAGCCAGACACTAAGTATTCGCCACAGAGTCGGTCCTGGAACCTCTCTAGTGCTGATTTCACCAGGATCTTTTTATTTTGGTTGCTAATAATCATCCTGTACTTTCATGGTTACTTTAAAACAACAAAATAGGATAGCACCAAAGCTGTGTTGATATTAATGAGGAATTTCAGAAGCAAGTTTTAAAATGCAGAGCTGTTATAAAGGTAGCTAAGCAGCTGACTAGACTTGCTAAGAGATCAACAGGTTTTTGTTTATTTTCACCAAATAGTAAGTGTATGTGACATTCTTTTGCATCCAGGAATGCTTACACTTTGTAGAGCTGAGTCCTCAACTGGACATTGTTGGCTAAGCCTGGGACCTGCCCAGGTAAGGATGGATTCATCAGACTTTTATTGCAATTGTATGAACTAGAAAATAAAAATAAAAGTGAAGACACACTCAACAAAAGAGAAGGTGTGGTATTATGTGACTGAGTAACTAGAATCTCTTTTTTAGCAGTTTGTGTGTGTATGACACATCAAACAGCAAAACAGATGAAAAACGAGGTGAGAAAGCACAAGTCACCAAGAATGTTTAAAAGTATTTGGTTCCCACAGGAGATCGTCCAGTAGTCAGTGAATGACTCAGCATGGGAAATGCCTACAAGAGCACATGCAAACATGATGAAATCTGACAGAGCCCTCCAAGGTCCCTGGGTGGAAAGGGTAAGACCTCCACATGGTTCTGTTCATCTCAGAGAATTAGTGAAGGACTATGTTCAACCTGCTCATTCTACTTTGACACATAAGACATTCAGGCAAACCTCAGAGATATTGTGAGTTCAGTTCCAGACCACCACAATAAAGCAAATATTGCAATAAAGCAAATCACACCATTATGTTGGTTTCCCAGTGATTATAAAATGTTATGCTTACACTATACACCTGAGGTGGTACTGTAGGATCAGCACCAGACTGCAGACCACAAGATTGGTAGTTCAAACTAACCAGCTGCTCCTCAGAAACACTGTACAGGGTTGCTATCTGTTGGAACTGACTTGATGGCACTTAACAACAGCCATAGGCTATTATGGTAGATATATTGATCATTACCGGTGATTGGGATGCGATTGCAAAGGATGGGAGCAAAGAGGAAGGATCCATAGTTGGAAAATATGGCCTTAGTGATAGAAAGGCTGCTGGAGATTGCACGATTGAATTCTGCAAAATCAATGATTTGTTCATTTTAAATACCTTCTTTAGTCACCATGAGAGACGACTAAACACATGGACCTCGCCAGATGGAATACATAGAAATCAAATTGACTACATCTGTGGAAAGAGACTATGGAAAATTCCATATCATCAGTCAAAACAAGGCCAGGGACAGATTGTGGAGCAGACCATCAATTGCTCATATTCAAATTCAAACTAAAGCTGAAGAAAAGGAAAACAAGTCCACAAGAGCCAAAATATTACCTTGAATATATCCCACCTGAATTTTTAGATCATCTAAAGGCCAGATTTGGTATATTAAACACAAATGCTGAAGACCAGAAGAGTTGTGGGATGACATCAAGAACATCATACAAGAAGAAAGCAAAAAGTCATTGAGAAGACAAGAAAGAAAAAAAAGGTCCAAATGGATGTCAGAAGAGATACTGAAACTTGCTTTCCATCATAGAGATGCTAAACAAAAGGGAGAAATTACTAGGTACAAGAACTGAACAGAAAATTTCAAAGGTCAGCTCAAGAAGATAAAGCCAAATATTACAACAAAACGTGCAAAGATCTGGAGTCAGAAAATGAAAAAGGAAGAACACACTCAGCATTTCTCAAGCTGGGGGAACTGAAAAAAAAAAATTCATGCCTCGACTTTTGTTACTGAAGGTTTCTCTGGGCAAATTATTGAACAATGCAGAAAGCATCAAAAGAAGATGGGAGGAATACAGAGTCACTGTACCAAAAGGAAATGGTTCATGTTCAACCATTTCAAGAGGTACCATATGAACAAGAGCCAATGATAATGAAGGAAGAAATCCAAGGTGCATTGAAGGAATTGGCAAAGAACAAGGCACCAGGAACTGATGGAATAAAAATTTAAATCTTTCAAGAAAGTGAAGCGGCACAAGAGGTACTCATTCATCTATGCCAAGAAATTTAGAAGACAACTATCTGACTGACTGGAAGAGATCCATATTTGTGCCCATTCCAAAGAGAGGTGACCCAACGGAATGCGGAAATCATCGGACAATATCTTTGACATCCCATGCAAGTTAAGTTTTACTAAAAATAATACAGAAATGGCTACAAGCATACATTAACAGAGAACTTCCAGAGGTTCAAGCCGCATACAGAAGAGGCTGTGGAACAAGGGAGATCATTGCTGATATCTGATGGATCTTAGCTGGAAGCAGAGAATATCAGAAAGATGTTTGCTTGTGCTGTATTGACTATGCAAAGGCTTTTGATTGTGTGGATCATGACAACATATGGACAACATTGTGAAGTATGAGTATTCCAGAATACTTAATTGTGTTCATGAGGAATCTGTACATGAACCAAAAGGCAGTTGTTCAAACAGAACATGGGAACACTGAATGGTTTAAAATTAAGAAATGTGTGTGACAGGGTTGTATTCTTTCACCATATTTATTCAACCTGTATGTTGAGCAAATAATCCGAGAAGCTGGATTATATGAAGAAAAATGTGGCGTCAGGATTGGAGGAAGACTAATTTACAAACTGCGATATGCAGATGATACAACCTTGCTTGCTGAAAGTGAAGAAGACTTAAAATATTTACTGATGAAGATCAAAGAGTATCTTTGGTATGGATTGCATCTTAATGTAAAGAAAACAAAAATACTCACCACTAGACCAATAAAACAACATTCTTATCAATGGAGAAAAGATTGAAGTTGTCAAGAACTTCATTCTTCTTGGATCAACTATCAACACTCATGGAAGCAGCAGTCAAGAGATCAAAGGACATATTGCATTAGGCAAATCTGCTGCACAAGACCTTTTTAAAGTGTTGAAGAACAAAGATGTCAGCTTGAAAACTAGGGTGTACCTGACCCAAGTCATGGTATTTTCAATAACCTCATATGCGTGTGAAAGCTGGACAGTGAATAAGGAAGACCATAGAATAATTGATGCTTTTGAGTTATGGTGTTGGAGGAGAATATTGAAAGTGCCAACAGTTGCCTAAAGAACCAAGAGATCCATTTTGGAAGAAGTGCAGCCAGAGTGCTCCTTGGAGGCCAGGATGGCCAAACTTTGGCTCTCATACTTCGTACATATTGTCAGGAGGGACTAGTTGCTGGATAAGGATATCATGTTTTGTAAGGTGGAGGGTCAGAGAAAAAGAGGAAGACCCCCAGCAAGATTGATTGGCAAATTGGCAGCATCAGTGGTCTCAAGCATAGCAATAATTGTGAGGTTGGCCCAGGATCGGGCAGTGTTTTGTTCTGTTGTGCATAGGGTTGCTTTGAGTCGGTATTGACTAATGGCACCTAACAACAACAACCACCTACTCCAAAATTGTCCATCGCCATTAAAAGAAACTTAGTGTCTCCTAAGCAATGGACCCCTCTACTCCCCTCCATCTCACATACCCCTGGTAACCACTAGCAAATTTACATCTCTTTGAGGGGACTTCAAAAAGTTTGTGGAAATGGAATTAAAAGATGATGGCATTTTTTCCAGAAATTTTTGAAGCTCCTTCATATACAGTTGCCTGTTCTAGATATTTAGGTAAGTGGGACCATATAATATTTGTCCTTTGTGACTAGTTTATTTGACTCAGCATAATGTTTTCATGGTTTATGCCCATTGCAGCATGTATCGGTGCTTCATGTCTCTTTACAAGTACCTTGTACCCCATTTTGTTTTTCCATTCATCGGTTGACACACATTTAAGCTGTGTCCACCTTTTGTGAGTATAGTGCTACGATGAGCACTGGTGTATAAGTATCTGTTTGCATTCCGGCTTTCAAGTCCTTGGGGCATCTAATTAAGAGTGGAGTTACTGGATCACAGGAAAATTCTACATTTAACTTTTTCAGGAACCACCAAACTGATTAGAAGCTTACATGACAACTTTCCTGTACACTTTGGGGACACCATAAATGTTGCTTGGAGACAGTGTCAAATTATCCAACAATCAAGGTAAGCACCGGTTTACTTGTACTTACTTACTAATCTGTATCAAACATTTTCACCGTTTTTTAACCACATTAAAGATTTTACTTTGAGATGAAGTTAGCATTTCTCTTTTCTCCAACCCCCAGCATTTTCCTACAGAATCAAAAAACTTCTTTTCAAATTTATAATCTCTGACCAGCATGAAATACCCAGTAAGTAAGGTAAGCATTAGGTTATTTGTGTTTATTTACTAATCTGTAGCGAATAGTTTCATGTGTTTGCCACCACGTTTTTGCTTACTGGGTATTCTACCTTTGCTTGGAGCAGCCCATTATCCAGGCCAAAAGTAAGTATCCCAAATGAATTTGAAACTCCAAACAGAAAGCCATTGTGTGGCTTTGAACCTATATTGGACTCCTTTCTGAAGGAACTTAAAGTTCTTTTTTAAATCTGTCTGAACTAATCAGGTCTCAAACCTCCAACAGACAGAGAATTAGTAGTTATCATTTGTTGAATGTTTAGTATGTGGCAGGCCTTTTCCTAAGCATTTCCTACTTGACTCATTTTAAACAATTTATGTATTTTCTCTGCTGTCAGCTTCTTTTTCTGTAAAATAGGGAATCACAAAATTCAGTTGCCCATTTGATTGGTTGGTTGTATACTGTAGAGTCGAGTCCTAGTCACAGCGGCACTGTCTAGGGTTTCCCAGGCTGTCTTTACAGGAGCAGAAAGCCTCACGTTTTCCTGGAGGAGTGGCTGGTAGATTCAAAATGCTGACCTGGCAGTTAGCTGCCCACCTCACAAACCCCTAAACTACTATTGTTAAGTGCTTTCAAGTCGGTTCCGACTCATAGCGATGGTTTCCAAGGAGCGGTTGATACCAACATTGCCATCCAGCACGTTAACCCACAGAGCCACACCAGCTAAATAAGCCATGGGAGCTAGAAGCAGTCTTGGGGTACAACGTGTCTGACACACTAACCTCATTTCTTCTTTCCGGCAGGCCAATCCCATCATTCCACTTTCAGCAGCAGAACATGAGAGATGTGTTTTGGCATCTGCATATGAATCAGTTTTGGCCAGTTGTGAGTTAAGGGAATGTTGGGTTGGGAGTTTAAAAAATATTTTCCTTAATAAAAAAAAGAGAGACCAATGGGAAGTTAGACCTTCCTCTTCTTCTCTGGACATGGGTGTGTCTGCATGTGATATGGAAACTGTTTGGAGTATCCTGTAAATATGAGGAGGAGGCACAGCTGACATGCTGAAGATACCAGATGGGGAGGGAGGGACAGTCCTTAACAACACTTTTGTGCTACTATATTGACCCCAGAACTATCCTACATTGGACTTTAAAATGGATTTTAGTTGTGTTAAGTACTTGCCACTTCTCCAAACCTCATGTGTATTGTTCAGTGACATTGATAACTTTCGTCATGTTGTTGGACAACCATTAGCATTCACCATTCCCGAATCCTTCCATCCCCCTTCCCAGAATCTATGTTGGCTTCTTACCTGAAGCACCTATTGTATTTTCTACCACTCACCACTGAAATCATCCCTGTTGTATTGTGACACACCACCGAGGTACATTCCTCATCTAAAGAAGTCTATGGTGGCTGGCAAGTTTTTCAAAAAGAACTAAAATTCCAGGCTTCTAAATGTTGACTCATATTAATGGGGGGGGGGGGAATGTGTAGTTAAAACAAAAGTACATATGGAGATCAAGTTCAACCCGATTTCCAGTTTGTAATCCCTGATCTACCTCATAGAGTTGTTTTTAGAACTAAATTAAATGAGTTTAAAGGCAGGTCAGTAACAGTAAGAGCAAATACTCACATAGCACTTAATATGTAGTAGCTACTATTCTCCATGCTTTACCAATTTAGTCCTCACACTTTAATGATTTAGGCCTCACCACAATATTTGAAGGTGTAATTATTACCTCCACTTACTGATTAAGAAAAAAAAAAAAGTAAAGGAAAGAGAAATATAGTAATTGTCCTGGTCACACAGCCACAAAGAAGTAGAGCAGGGATTTGATCCTGGACCCGGGCAGCTAGCCTCATGGCCTGAATCACTAAGGATCTTTTGCTTTCTTGTTTTCTCTTGGATGAGACCAGGAAATACTAACAGGAATTCTGATGGTGGGAGGAGAAAGGAAGGCAATGTACACCTCCTTTTCTGCCTTTCTGTGGTTCTGCTGGGCATCCCTTCTTCTACAACCAGCTCTCACCATCTCTGGAACACAGCTCTCTTTCATTCCTGGTCTGAGATAGGAATGACTGTCCATAACTGTTAGTCCTTGGGTGCCTAGCCATTCCTTGTTGGTGCCTTTAGCCCTGCCCACACTGCTGTACATAGTTCTTGTAGGATTTACCATTGACTTTCCCCAAAGGATCCCATCTCTGTCCATGGCTCCTGAAAGATAACCTCTAGGACCTTGGAACCCCCCTACTCACTGAAGTGTTTTAAAGGACAACTCCAGACCCTGACAGATTATACTAATGAAATTCCTCTAGAGGAACTGACCCTGCCAAAAAGTCCCATCACATGATATCAACTTCATGATCACTTTGTGATATTGACTGACTTCTGGGGAGACGGGACTTAAAGTACAACCATGCTTCAATCATGTCTACATAATGAGAACCCAATAATGGCTCTGGAAACAGAAATGCCAGGAGTTTCCTGGTTAGCAAAAGGCAACAATACACATGAGAGAATAATACGTCCCGTTTTGGATCATGGAAATTCAACACTGGGAACCCTCCCAGACTTTGCCTCATGTGTCTTCTCATTTGTATTCTTTGTACTATTGAAAAAACAAACAAAACAAAAAACTGTAATTATAAATAAAGCTCTTTCCTGAATCCTGTGAGTATTGTAATTATCAACCTCAAGTGAAAGAGCAGTAGATCAGAAGTCATGGGGTGATGCCTGGAGACTTTAGGGCTGGCATCCTGAAGTACTAGTGATTTATAGCCAGTGTATCAGAGTGAGAGTGTTATGGAGACCTGCAAGCTTATATCCAGCATCTGGAGTCTTGGGTAGACTTGGCAGTTTGGAAGACTGCATCCATTAACTTGTGAGGCCTAATCTACCACCAGGTGGTTATTATCAGAGGAAGAAATACTATATTGCAATTTGAAACAGAATTGAATAGATTTGAATTGGACTGAATTGGAATTATAGTCCCTTTGTTAGGTTCTGTTCAATTAAAACTATTTTGAGTATGCCATCTGTCTGGTGCTTGCTCAAATTCTAAAACAAGTGATGAACAAGGTAGACAAGGTTCTTACCCTTATGAAGATTCTTGTAAATAATTACATGAACAAAATAGTCTTGGGAAATGTGAAGGAAATATAATAATAAGATATGAAAAGGAATAACTGTGAGATGCTACTTAGGGATGGACAACATTTGAACTGATACCTAAAGGATAAGAAGGAGATAGTAAGTAAAAGATTTTGGATAAGGCTCGTTGTTGTTAGGTGCCATCGAGTTGATACCAACTCATAGCGATCCTATACACAACAGAATGAAACACTGCCTGGTCCTGCGCCAACCTCACAATCGTTGATATGCCTGAGCCAATTGCTGCTGCCACTGTGGCAATCCATCTTGTTGGGGGCCCTCCTCTTTTTCTCTGACCCTCCACTTTACCAAACATGATGTCCTTCTCCAGTGACTGGGCCCTCCTAACAATATGTCTGAAGTATGAGAGACAAAATGTGGCCATCCTGGTTTCCAGGGCACACTCTGGCTGTACTTCTTCCAACAAAAATTGGCTTGTTCTTTTGGCAGTCCACAATACTGTTAATATTCTCCTCCAACACCATAACTCAAATGCATCCTTTTTTCTATGGTCTTCCTTATTCAGTGTTCAACTTTCAGATGCATGTGAGGTTATTGAAACTATCATGATTTGGGTTAGGTGCACCTTAGTCCTCAAACTGACATCCTTGCTCTTGAACACTTTAAAGAGGTCTTGTGCAGCAGATTTTCCTAATGCAATACGTGATTTGATTTTTTGACTGGGATAAACCTATTTCAGGAAAAATACAGACATAAAAGCACCTAAGCCCAGGCAAGCTTGGAGTGCAGGATAATGAAAAGAGGCCAGAGGGACTGCAGATTGGAGAACTAGAGGAAAATGGCTCTGGCGAGTCATGGAAAGAAAATTGAATTTTAATTCTAAGTGTAATGAAAAGTTTTTGAAGGATTCTAGGATGTGGGGAGAGTGATTTGAGCATATTTTAATCCGTAATCTATCTACTGTGCCAGCAATGAATTGATTATACAAGGGACCAGAGTGGGAGAACACAATGGATGGTGACTTACACTGTTCTGGTGGCAATGAAGTGGGGAAAGATAAAATGAATTGGAGATCTAGTCACACAATGATCCTGAGGCATCATAACACTTCCTTTTTTCCCAACATATGGCCTGGACAACTGTAGTATTGCAAACATGCTATTAAATTTTTTTAATTTATATTTTCATTTTGATTATTATATATATTTAAACTAATATAAATATGCTCTAGATCAGATTACTGTATAATTTTAATGCTTACTCACTCATCTGTACCAAGAAATTTGGGAGACAACTACTTGGCCAACTGACTGGAAGAGATCCATATTTGTGCCCATTCCAAAGAGAGGTAACCCAACGGAATGTGGAAATCATCAGACAATATCATTAATATTCCACGCAAGCAAAATTTTGCTAAAGATGATTAAAAAACAGCTGCAGCCATACATTGACAGAGAACTTCCAGAGGTTCAATCCGGTTTCAGAAGAGGCGGTAGAATAAGGGATATCATTGCTGACATCAGTCAGATGGATCTTGACTGAAAGCAGAGAATAACAATGCTTTATTGACAATGCAAAGGCCTTTGAGTTTGTGGATCATGACAAACTGTAGACAGCATTGTGGAGAATGAGTATTCCAGAACACTTAATTGTGCTCACGAGGAACCTGTACATAGACCAGGAGGCAGTTGTTTGAACAGAATAAGGGAACATCGAATGATTCAAAATTAGGCAAGGTGCATGCCAAGGTTTTACTCTTTCACTATGCTTATTTAATCTGTGGAGTCCTGGTGTGGTGCTCTGGGCTAATGCACTGGACTGCAAAGATGGTTTGGATGCAAGGTCAGTGATTGAAGCTCACCCACTGCTCTTCAGAAACCCTACACAGGGTCACTATGGGTTGGAAATGACTCAATGGCACTTAACAACAGCAACAACATTTAATCTATGCTGAGCAAATAATCCGAGAAGCTGGACTATATGAAGAAAAACATGGCATCAAGATTGGAGGAAATTCCAGCCTTTTGTTGTTATGGGTACAGGGGCAGAGGTCATTTCTTCTGGAGCTGCTTCCTGCTGTATCTGGCTGGCTGGCTGGTCCTGTTGCTTGACAGTGGTTGATATCTGGCCATGAGGAATTCACCCACCGTCTGGTTTGTGAAGGCCCTCATGCGTTCCTGAAGAGAATTTTGAAGACAGCGAAACAGTTGCCTGGGTGCGTGTGAAATGGATCATGTGGACAAAATAAACCAGTGCCAGAAGCAATACACCATTGTTCTCTAAGCTGCTTCAAGGGGACTCTTCACAGGAGACAACAACCATGACCACACTGCCCATCTCAGGCACCTGCACCCCACATGATCAACATTAGACAATGGCCAACAACAGTCTGTCCAATCCACCTTCAACTGTTCTATACAAACAGTTAATAGAGAACTGCGAATATACATCCATCCTCTGTGAAAACACATTAAGAGGCACGTGGTGAACACCTACGTATTGCCAGACTAGTGAGGACAGTGTCACACTCACTGAGCTTGTTTGGATATAGCAGTACAAAATAAAGCAAGGAAAAACAAAACAAAATAAAACATGAAATTGAGCAAAACACACCATGTGAGCTTACAGTTAAATACAAATAACAACACAGTGTCTCAGAAACATCAGACAACATCAGTTCACACACAAAAAATAAGTGACTTAAACAAGTGACCAAAATATAGAGCCAGAAAACTTTTCTGAAGAAGAAATGGCATTAGAACTACCAGATAAAGAGTTCAAAAGAATAATATTTACTTACTTTCAACAGAGTGGGGAAAAAAATCAAAGAAAACACAGACAAAACTCTAGAAGAATTCAGAACAAACAAGAACAAACTGATAAAAACAAATGCAAAATTAAAAGCCAAATAAAAATGTTGTTGTTGTTAAGTGCCATTGAGTTGGTTCCAACCCACAGCAACCCTGTACAGAGTTTCTGAGGAGTAGCTGGTGCGCTGGAACTGCTGATCTTGCATTCCAAACTGACTTTGCAGTCCAGAGCATTAACCCACAGCACCATGCCATAAATCCAAAAGATTAATACTAAGATTTCAGAAATACATAATCCATTGAAAGGGCAAGTGAGTAGAATGGGATTAGTGGAAGATGGAATTATTGAGATTGAACACAGATTTCTCAATACTAATTTGTTAGAGGAGCAATCAGAAAAAAGAAAATGAAGAATGCCTAAGGATTATATGGGATACCGTTGAGAGGAATAGCATACAGTTGACAAGAACTCTAAAACAGGAACAGACAAAAAATAAAAGAGCACCAAGAAAGCTGTCAATGTTTTGTTGAAAGTAAACTGTATTAATATCATAAAAGATGGGAAGATATGCATTCAAGCTCAATGCATCTGAAACAGGACACACCCCAAAAGAAAAGAATATCTTGAAGACTTATCATACTCAAACTTTCCGAAACCAAAGAATCCTGAAAGTAGCTTAAGAAAAAATAAACTGTTACCTACAAAGGAGAACCAATAAGACTAAACTTTGATTTCTTGGAAGAAACCATGCAGGTAAGAAGGCAATGGGGTGGTATATATAAAATACTGAAAGGAAAGAAAAAAGACAAAAACAAAAAACAGAAATTATGTATCTAGAAAACTCACTCTTCAAATAAATGGTAAAATGAGGACATATCTAGATAAGCAGACATTTATAAAACCCAGACCAACCTTAAAACAAACTTATAAGAGTTCTTCAGACAGAGAACTAAAATGACAGACACTAACCTGAGATTAACATATATGACATGGTCACTCAGGAATCAACCCAGATATGATGTTTTGTTGTTAGGTATTTTCCAGTTAATTCTAACTCATAGTGACCCTATATACAACAGAATGAAACACTGCCTGCTCTTGTTCCGTCCCCACAATTATAATACTTTGCTTTGGCTACTGTGTCTCTCCATCTCATTAATAGTCTTTATGTCTTGTTTTGGTTGTTTTTTGACCCTTTACCAAGCTTGATGTTCTTCTC
>NW_006408692.1:832956-837474 GCF_000296735.1 Chrysochloris asiatica | reverse complement strand
TGTTGGAAGAAGTACAGCCAGAGTGCTCCCTGGAAGCCAGGATGGCCAGACATCATCTCTTATACTTCGGATGTACTGTCAGGAGGGACTAGTCCCTGGAGAAGGTATTATGTTTGGTAAGTGGAGGCAAGGAACAAAGGAGAGGAAGAACCCCAGAGAACTGAATTGGAACAATAGCAGCAGCAATGGGATCAAATGTAGCAATGATTATGTGGTTGGCACAGGACGGGGCAGTGTTTGGTTCTGTTGTGCATAAGGTCTTTATGTGTCGGTACTGACTCGATGGCACCTAACAACAACAATCTTAGTTATCTAGTGCTACTGTAACAGAAGTACCACAAGTGAATGGCTTTAACAAACAGAAATTTATTCTCGCACAGTTTTAAGAGACAAGAAGTCCCAATATAGAGTGCCGGCCCTGGAGAAAGGTCCTCTCCTTTCAGTATCTGTAGGCTCATCACTCCTTGGACATCACCATGAAACTTAGCACCAATCTTTCCCTGGTTTTGATAGAAGGATCATACTTGCTTTATAAAATGTCTGTGGGATTTTCCATCCTTTTCTATGTTCTGGAATAGTCTGAGTAAAATTGGTGTCAGCTCTTCCCAGAGTATTTGGAAGAATTCACCAGTAAGACCATCAGGACCTGAACTTTTATTGGTGGGAGTTTATTAATTACCTGATCAATTTATTCTTTCATTATTATTATTGTTAGGCTGCCTCAAGATAGTTCCTACCTCCGGTGATCCTATGTACAACAGAACAAAACACCACACGGGCCTCACCATCCTCAAAATTGCTGCTATGCTTCAGTCCATTGTTGATCCCAATTCATTTTGTTGGGGCTTGCCCTCTTTTTCACTGTCCCTCCACTTTACCAAGCATGATATCCTTCTCTAGGGACTGGTCCCTCCTGATAATATGTCCAAAGTATTAGAGACAAAGTCTGGCAATCTTGGCCTCTCAACTCACATTCTGATTGTGTTACTTCTTCCAACACAGATTTGTTCTTCTGGCAGTCCATGGTGCTTTTAATATTCTTCTCCAAAACCATAACACGAATGCCTCAATTTAACTTTGGTCTTTCTTATTCATTGTCCAACTTTCACATGCATATGAGGTTACTGAGAATACTACGGCTTGGGTCAGGCACACCTTACTCCTTAAACTGACATCTTTGTTCTTGAACACTTCAAAGAACTCTTGTGCAGCAGATTTGCCTAATTCAATATGTCATTAGATTTCTTGACTGCTACGTCCATGAGTGCTGATGGTTGATGTGAGCAAAATGTCTTTGACAATTTTGATCTTTTTCTGTTTATCAAAATGCCACTTACTGTTCCAGTGGTGAGGATTTTTGTTTTCTTTATATTGAGGTGGAACCCATACTGAAAGCTGTGGTCTTTGATCTGATAAGTAAGCATTTTAAATCCTCTGTTTCAGCAAGCACAGTTATATCATCTGCATATCACATGTTGTTAATGAGCCTTTCTCCAAACCTGATGTCACATTTCTCTTCATATAATCCAGCTTCTTGAATTATTTGCTGAGCATACAGACTGAATGTTTGGTGAAAGAATACAACACTGGTGCACACCTTTCCTTATTTCAAATCGTCCAGTGTTCCCTTGTTTTTTTCCAATGACTTTCTCTTGGTCTATGTATAGGTTCTTCATGAGCAAAATTAAGTGTTCCAGAATATTCATTCTCTGCTATGTTGTCCATAGCTTGTTATGATCCACACAGTCAAAAGCCTTTGTACAATCAATAAAGAACAAGTAAACATGTTTCTGGTAGTCTCTGCTTTCAGTCAAAATACAGCTAACATCAGCAATGATAACCCTCATCCCACGTCCTCTTTTGAGTCCAGTTTGAACCTTGTCAATGTATTGTTGCAGTCATTTTTGAACTATCTTTAGCAAAAATTTAATTGCATGTAATATTAATGATATTGTCCGATGATTTCCATATTCCACTGAGTCATCTCTCTTTGGAATGGGCATGAATCTTCAAATCAATTGGCTAGGTAGCTGTCTTCCAAAATTTTTGGCATACATGAGTGAGTGTCTCCAGTGCTGCATCAGTTTGTTTTAAGATTTCAATTTGTATTCCATCAGTTCCCGGAGGCTTGGCCTTTGCCAATGCCTTCAACGCACACTGAACTTCTTCCTTCAGTACCATTGACTCTTGGTCATATACTACCTCCTAAAATGATTGAACATCGACCGTTTCTTTTTGGCAATGTGAGTCTTGTGTATTCTTTCCATCTTCTTTTGATGCTTTCTTCATCATTTAATATTTTGCTCATGTTGTTGTTGTTGTTAAGTGCTGTCAAGTTGATTCCAAGCCATAGCAACCCTGTATAGAGTTTCTAAGGAGCAACCAATTGGCTTGAACTGCTGACCTTGTGGTTCAAAGCAACTTTTCAGACCAGCTCATTAACCCACAGAGTCACACCAGGACACCATTTGCCCAAAGAATGTTTAATATTGCAAATCAGGCTTGAATTTTTTTCCCTCAGTTCTTTAAGCTTGAGAAATGCTGAGTGTGTTTTTTCCTTTTGGTTTTCTAACTCCAGGTCTTTGCACATTTCTCATAATACTTGACTTTGTCTTCTGACGCTGCCCTTTGAGATTTTCTGTTCAGCTCTTTTACCTCCTCTTTTCTTCCATTTGCTTTAGCACCTCTATGGTGGAGAGCAAGTTTCAGAGTCTTCTCTGACATCCATTTTGGTCTTTCCTTTCTTCCTTATCTTCTTAATGATCTTCTGTTTTCTTCCTGTATGATGGTCTTGATGTCATCCCACAACTCTTATGGTCTTCAGTCATTAGTGACTAACGAATCAAATCTGTTCTTCAGATGATTTCTAAATTCAGGTGGGATATGATCAAGGTCATATTTTGGTTCTTATGGGCCTATTTTAATTTTCTTCAGCTTCAGTCAGAACTTGCATATGAGCAATCAGTGGTTTGTTGCACAGTCTGCTCCTGGCCTTATTTTGGCTAATGATACGGAGCTTTCCCATTGTCTCTTTCCACAGATGTAGTCTATTTGATTTCTGTGTAATCTATCTGGCAACGTCAATATATATAATAATCTTTTATGTTGTTTTAAAAAGGTATTTGCAATGAAGAAGTCATTGGTCTTGCAAAATTCTATCATGTGATCTCCAGCAACATTTCTATCACTAAGGCCATATTTTCCCAATACTGATCCTTCCTCCTTGTTTCCAACCTTTGCATTCCAATCACCAGTAGTTATCAACACAATGTGATTACATATTTGATCAATTTCAGATTGAAGAATTTGGTAGAATTCTTCAATTTATCACCACTGGCTTTAGTAGTTGGGGCATAAATTTGAATAATAATGATATTAACTGTCCTTCCTTGTAGGTATATGTATATTACACTATCACAGACAGCCTTATCCTTCAAGTTATATCTTTTTGATGGGTAGGGTGGAGGGTCAGAGAAAAAGAGGAAGACCTCCAACGAGATGGATCGGCCAGGTGGCATCATTGATGGACTCGGGGGTGGCAGCGGTGGTGAGTTTGGCCCAGGATCGAGCATTGTTTTGTTTTGCTGTGCATGGGATCACTATGAGTCGGTTCCGACTCGATGGCACCTGACAACAACAACATATTTCAAGATATATATATTTTTTTTAAGATGAATGTGATGCCAATCCTCTTCAATTTGTCATTCCTGATATAGTAATCAATGTGATTGCCAGACTCAAAATGGTCAGTTACAGTTCATTGATGCCTAGGATATCAGTGTTTGTGTTCCATTTCATTTTTGACAACTTTTAATTTTTCTAGATTCATACTTTCTACATTCCAGTTGTTTAATGGATGTTTGCAGCAGTTTCTCCTTTTTTGTTACAGGTCTGTTCAAGTTTTCTACGTCACTTTGTGTTAGTTTAGGTACATCATGTTTTCTAAAAGTTTATCCATTTTTTATAGATTTTTCAAATCTATTGGAGTATAATTCTTAATAGTATTCCATTATTCTTTTTTTAACATTGGATTTTGTGATGTCACGTATATAATTTCTAATGCATGTTATTATTCTCTTTTCTTTTGTTAGATTTGCCAGTGGTTTGTCAATTTTATTAACCCTTTCAAAGAACCAACTTCTTGTTTTATTGATTCTATTGTTTTCCTGTTTTCTAATTAATTTATTTGTGCTTTAATTGTTATTATTACTTATCTTCTGATGACTAGGCTTACTTTGCTGGTCTTTTTCTCGTTGTTGAAGATGTACTAGTGTGTAGATTTTGGTTCTTTCTTCTTTCAGGATGTGTGCATTTATTGCTATAAATTACCCTCTAAGCATTGCTTTTGCAGCATCCCAAAGATTTTAATATGTCATATTTTCATTCTCATATGAGTAAAGAAATTTATTTATTTCATTTTTTATTTGTTCTATTACCCAGTAGCTTTTGAGCAGGATGTTATTCAATTTCTTTTTTTTTTTTTTTTTTTTTTTTTTTTTTTTGGTTGCCTTGATCTTT
>NW_006408692.1:828383-831441 GCF_000296735.1 Chrysochloris asiatica | reverse complement strand
TTGCAGCTGTTTCTGTATTACTTTTAGTAAAACTTTGCTCGCTTGAGATATCAAAGAGATCTTGATCTTTTCCTTCTTTCTTGTCTTCTTAATGAATTCTATTCATTTTATTTATATATTTTGAGGGTTTTTCACTGGGAGTATAGATATTTATTATTATGATTATGTCCTCTTGTTTAATTGATCTTTTAATCATGAGATTAAGTCCTTCTTTGTCTCCTATGATGGTTTTCACCTCAAAATCTGTTTTATCAGAAATTATTATTGCCATTCCTGCTCAATATTTTTATTGCCATTAGGTTGATATTGTTTTCCCATCCTTTGATTTTTAACCTATATTTGTCCTTGTCTATAACGTGTGTCTCTTATAGACAGCATATGGAAGGATCCTGTTTTCTTATCCAATCTGCTATTCTCTGCCTCTTGACTGATGCATTTAATCCATTGATGTACAGTGTAATTATCAATAGGTATGACTCAATTGCAATCATTTTGTTGTGTGTGTTTTTTTGTGTGTATATTTGTGTGGTACTGCTGTTTTCTTTGTTCCACATATTTTTCTGTACTGAGTTCATTTTGTTTGTGTATTTTCTTGTCAATTTCTTCACTGCTGTTGTTTTAATGTTTACAAAATCTTCCTAGTTTTCACTTTTCTTGATTTGATGTGAAAGTGTATTGATTTTCATTGTGGTAACCCTGTAACTTATTAATTTCTTCCCCAGTTTAAAACAATCCGTTTTATCTTGAAATCTACTTGACTTCCTCAACATTTAGAATTTCTATAACTATACTTTTCCCTCTTTTTACTTTGTCATTATCTTCATTATAAATTTATATCTCTGATTCCCTGTGTTCAGTCTTATAGGTTTCTTTTATTTTGGATACTTCTATGTCTGAATTGAAATCTGGGTGATGTTGCCATGTATGTCAATCTCCAGTTTTTGTCTGCTGCTGTTGGTCCTCAGTCTAAAGGACTCCCTTTAGTATTTTATGTAGTGTTGGTTTGGTTTTTACAAATTCCTTTCATTGCTGTTTATCTGGAAATGTTCTCATTTTGCCATCTTATTAGAGGGACAATTTTCTGTGTATGTCATTTTTTAAAAAATTTTATGACTCATTTCTTTTGTAACTTATTATTCTTTAATTTTCAAAAGTTGTACATTTCATTATTTTTTGAAAATTTTTACATAAACCTTATTTGTATTTCTTACAATAAATAAAACATTCACATTTCTATAGTTCAATAATCATCTAGTGTCTATGTAAAGAATCAGTATTATACTTTTTTTTAAATCCTCCCCCTCCCACCTCCCAGGTAATCATCAAATAATATTTCTTTGGTGTAAAAACCTTTTCTTGACTTTTTAATATAATGGTCTCATACAATATTTGTCCTTTAGTGATTGACTAATTTCACTCATTTTAATATCCTCCAAATGATGAGGTGTTTCACAGATTCCTCATTATTCTTTAACAGTACATAGTGTTTCATTGTGTGTATGTATAAGTTTGTTTACTCACGGATGATATTTTTTAAGTGAGACATGGAAGAGTATCTGATAGAATCACTCCCTTGGCTCCTGGTACACTGAGCTCCTGATTTTACATACACTTCTCTGAGTAGCTCATTCAACATTTAAGCATAAATAATTATTAAACAACTCAGTGCTGGGTGTTGTTCTAGGTAGTTGAGGACATCTAGGTGACTGTGTGACATTGAGTAGGTTCCAACTGAGTATGTGATTCTTGTTTGGCAATTTTTCCCCCTCAGAGTTTTGTATACTGTTTTTTTGCTTGCATGCTGAGAAACCAGAGCTTAATCTTTTTGGTTTCCTTTGTAGGTAAATTTTCATTTTTCCCAAGTGGTTTTCAGGATTCTTTCCTTATCTTTGATTTTTGGAGAGTTTGATTATGAAATGTTTTGGTGATTTTCTTTTGGGGTCCATACTTTTTGGGGTTTGTTCAGTTTCTTGAATGGTTAGCTTCTCATCTTTCATGATGTTAGGGGAATTTTATTCCAACAACTCTTTGACTATTTTTTCTATACATTTCTTTGTCTCTTCCTATTCTGGAATTCCAGTCAATCATAAATTATCCCTCTTCATGCTGTCCCACATGAATCTTAGGTTTACTTTGGAGTTTTTCAAATTCTTTTTTCTGATTATTCTGCTAGCTTACTAATATTGAGAGATTTATCTTCAAACGCAGCAATTTGTACTTCCACTGATTCAAATCTGCTCCTTTATCCTTTCAATGTATTATCTATTTCTGAAATCTTAGTATTAATCTTCTAGATTTCTATTTGTAGGCTTTGCATTTTCTCCAATCATTATCTATTTTGTTTTATTCTTTCTGTAGTGTTCTCCTGAATTCTTCATTGTTTTCTTCTGTCAATCCTTTGGATGTACCTAAATATCATTCTCTTGAAGTCTTTTTCAGGTAGTTCCAATGCCTTTTTTCCTCAAAAATATTTTCAATCTCTGACTCTTGGTCACTTGGGTTTCAGCCACTCTGCTTGTTTCTTTATGTGAACAGGAATTATCTGCTACTTTTAAGACATTGTGTTATTATTGTATTTATATAAGTGATGATTGTATGTTGGCATATTCTTAGGAACTCACCAAGTGCCTCCTGGTGGTTGTGATCAGGAGCAAGGTTGTTCATCACTCTTTGTTCGATGTTTATACAGTTCAATTTAGGATGGATTTGGCTGATGTTGGTTATTGTCACAGATCCAGTGTATAGCAGCTGGTATTGACTCTTGCCCAATGGGTGGGAGTATAGAGATTAAGGTTGTTGCTGTGCTATATGGCTGCAGTTGATAGCTCCTGTCCAATGAGGTAAGAAGAGAAAACATACACCCACAAAAAGAAAAACAAACACAAACCAGTAAACAGGAAACAAAAGAAAAAATAGTAAAAGAAAAAGAGAGAGAATGAAAATGCAAACAACAGCTAGCAAAAAGATACAAAAATAAAAGTGAGAAAAGAGGAAGAGGAAAATAATCCATACAAAAGGATGTGTTCTGTGATCTTCATCAGTAAATGTTTTAAGTCCT
>NW_006408692.1:825274-826119 GCF_000296735.1 Chrysochloris asiatica | reverse complement strand
GAAATACTATTAACTGATGGTACATGGAGGGGATTATAATCAATGTAATGAAACAAGGTATATGATTTGTTGAATGTAAAACTGATGATATGCCCAGTATACTTTCACTCAATCCACAATAAAAAAATCTTTTTAAAAAAAACAAAAAACAATTCCTTCATTCTCCATAGGGATGATGAACCACTTTTCTTGTCTTTAAAGGCAGGGAGCAGAGTTCACAGTGCCCATAGGAGAATTGACAGTTTATACCCATGTCCAAAATGTCACTGGTGAACCTAGCAGTGTCCTATTTGGGCCTCAGAGTATTGTGGAAAAAGGAATGTCGGAGATTTGCTGCCGTTCAATTGGACTAGGACGTGTGCAATGGTCTAGCTGGCAATTCCCTTTACCCCAGCGTTCTGCAAGAAACCAGAGCAAAGTGAAAAATCTCAAGCCCAGAGATCTCTCCCAGAGATGCCCTAGAAGGGGTAGCTAGCCAGTTATGCCACTAACCAGGTGGCATGGGAAAACAGAAGGGCACTAGACATGATGCTAGCCAAAAAGGGAGGTGTATGTGTAATATTGGGAGCTAAGTATGGTTTTCAAGCTGGGGGAACTGAAGAAAAAATTCAAGGCTCGACTTTCATTATTGAAAGATTCTCTGGGCAAATTATTAAATGATGCAGAAAGCATCAAAAGAAGATGGAAGGAATACACAAGAGTCACTGTATCGAAAGGAAATGGTTACTGTTCAACCATTTCAAGAGGTAGCATATGATCAAGAGCCAATGATACTGAAGGAGGAAGTCCAAAGTGCATTGAAGAAATTGGCAAAGAACAAGGCACCAGGAATTGATGGAATAAAA
>NW_006408692.1:817133-825174 GCF_000296735.1 Chrysochloris asiatica | reverse complement strand
CCCTTTATTCTTTCTCTTACAAAATCTCATGCTTCCATAAGTCTGGAACCATTGCAATTAATCCCACTTCTGACACCAACTGCTTAAATCAAGTGGGGACCATGTCTGACTTCTTCTGACTCCACAAGGGGTAAAGAAAATTGAACTCAAAATCAGCATGGTTTCTGTGAAGCAGAAGTCAGACTTGCCTCCACCCTACAACGTCTTTACTAGTGAAGACAGATTTATCAGTGCCTTTAGAATTAGTCAAACTAGTTAAGCCATCCTTGTGGTTTTATTTCTCTAGGATCTTACTCTGTCAGTACCATGTAGCTTGGGCTGGGTTTTATATATATATATTTAAAGATGTTTATATCAAGGAAATGACTCACAATTGTAAAATCCCTGTTCCCCAGAAAAAAACAGAATGAGCCTTTCCTGCATGCCCATTATATTGGAAGCAGGCCATACGCCTAAGGAACCATCCTGTCAATTGATTGTCTGTTCATAGCCAATCATCATAGAGTTAACTCTGCCTACTCCTAGCCAATCATCATCGAGTTAAGTATCAACTGCCCAACAACTGAGAATCCTGGCCAAGTCACAAAACCCTAATTATCACAGTTGCTATGAAGTAGAACCAACTTGACAGCACCACACAACAACAGGGTGGATTTAACAAAGGATCACAACCTTGCTGGTTTAAAACATTTATTCTCTCACAGTCCTGGAAGTTAAAATTCTGAAATTATGTTGTCAGCAGGATCATGCTTCCTTTGAAGACTCTAGGAGAGATTCTGTCTTTGCTTCTCTCTAGCTTCAAGTGGCTCTCAGCAATCCTTGTTGCTTCTTGGCTTATAACTACATTACTCCAACCTCTACCTCCATTATAAGATGGTCCTCTTCCCTCTGGGTTCCCACATGTGTGCCCAAATTTCCTTCTTCTTACAAAGACACCAATCATTGAATTTAGAATGCACCCTAGTCCACTATGGAGTCCTGATATGATGCAATATAAGCACTGGACTGTTAACTGCAAGGTTGATGGTTCAAACCCACCAGTCACTCCTTGGAATGCCTGTACAGGGTCACCATGAATAGGAACCTACTCGACAGCACTTAACAACTTGTCCAGTATGACATCATCTTAACTTGATTACATCTGCACAGAACCTTTATCTAAATACAGTCAAATTCAGAAATTCCAGGCAGACATAAATTTGGTGAGGACACTATTCAACCCAGTACAACTGGACTGACTTCCATAACTGGGAAGTAAATAAAAATAGGTTTTATTTACTCCAACTTCACCCCACCCACCTTACCCCTACAAACTCCCAGAGTCCCTCAGTGGAAGCAAACATCTCCATCTATCAAAATGTAACCTCCTTGTCTCATCCCCACCCAATTCTGCTTTCTTGGTGTGACAATGGGTTGTTGTTGTTGTTATGTGCCATGGAGTTGGTTCCAACTCTTAGTGACCCTGTACAGGGTTTCCAAGGCTGTAAATCTTTACAGGAGCAGAAAGCCTCATCTTTCTCCTGCAGAACAGCTGGTAGTTTCGAACTTCTGACCCTGAGGTTAGCAGCCCAATTCATAACTACTATGCTACTAGAGCTCCTTGTGACAATGGGTGGCACTGGGTTAATCAAAGGAATGCTCAGTGTGGTGTCGTGGAAAGAACACTGCATGTGAGCATTAAAAGGCCTGATTCTAGCTTCTACCATCATATTTGCTAGGTTAGAGTTATGGATTGAATTGTGTCCACATACACACACAAATTGTGGAATTCATAACCCCTGCACCTGTGAATGTGACCTAGTTTGGAAACAGTATCTTCTAAGATGTTATCATTAAGTTATCATGAATTCATACTGGAGGACTGGCGAACTAATAAAGGAGGAAAGATACACAAAGACAAGGAGACAGAACAAGGATACCGTGTGATGCCATCACTGCGGGCCACAGAATGCCTAGAGCTCCCAGAATCTTATTTTTTAAATACCTGTGGCATAACTTCCAGCATCCTAGTGTTGCCAAACCAAAATGTGAGTGTGCTGTCTGTCACTGTAGTCAATCACAGAGACGGGGAGAGATCCAATCCAAGTTTTATTAACAGAAAGCCAGCAGTCTAGAGGACAGTGAGAATAGCTTCTCAAGACCGTTCTGTCTATTACAAAGAGCAGGCACATGATATAGGGTAAGTTATATTTGGATATACACATAATCTATTTTAATATCAAGATAGCTCTTTGGGAGGGGTGAGGGGGAGGGAGGAAAAATCAGGCAATGCCCTTCTTAAACATTCCATCTTTTGAGAAAAAGGAACCATCAGGCAATGTTCTTCTCAAACATTCTACCTTTAGTGTCTCTGCTTAATTCCTGACATAACTATCTGGATGAGTTTAAGCCCATCCTATTCTCCTTGCCCTGTTCTCCTTCTAGGACCACAAGGTCATCCCAGCCAGTGTATAAACTTCCTCATTTGCAGTGTCCTCACTTGAGACTCAATGAGTAAAGTAAGTTCATTTTATTTAAGTCAGTAGATTCATGCTCTCACCAGCAACATGTAACCCATCACAGTATGACACACTGACAGGCAAGTGGTATTCATCTGAGCCTGTTGAACATAGGGTCGCTATGAATCAGAACTAGTTTGATGGCACCTAACAACAACAACCAGATGCTAGGAATGAATGTAAGGGGAATAAAGGGGCAGTTCATTCACATCAATCTTAAAGGATGCATAGATAAGTAAACAGCCAAATAGCAATCAGAATATTAAAGACTGTGATAAGGTTTAGACAGCTTAGAAGAGGGGCATCTCCCCAGTGAGAAATGGGCTTTAAGACCTGGGGATGCGGAACAATCTTCAGAGAAGTCATCCTTAAGTTGAAGATTTTGAACAGGGCTAAGAAAGAACTTTGGTTAATGAGAAAAGCTGAGAAACAGTATCCACAAAAACATCTAGTTGGAGCATGATCATTTTTGTTGCCAGTGGTATTAGCTGCCATTCAAGTCACCCCACGTCAGCCCCCCCACTCATGGTGACCTCATGCATAACAGATGGTAGATGGCAACTTTGCAATCCATAGGGTTTACAATTGGCTGATTTTCAGAAGTAGATTACCAAGCATTTGTTTCTGGCCCATCTTAGTCTAGAAGCTCTGCTGAGACCTACTCAGAATCCTAGCAACATGCAGCCCCACTGATGACAGATGGAAGTTGTGCATAAGATGCATTATCCAGGAATCAAACTAGGGTCTCCTGTGTGGGAGGCAAGAATTTTACCATAGAACCATCAGTACCCAGCATGCTCAGGACATTGCAATTAACCTGGAGTGGCTGTCCTGAAGACAAATGGGACAATGGCAAGAGGTGAACCAGGCCAACCATAAGAAGCCTTGGGTACCATATCAAAAAGTTTGGATGTTATCATGAAAGCAACACAATATCGTATTTACAAAGAATTTACCAATATTATGTGGATTCAGAGCAACCTAAGGCCAGTGTATTATCTTCAAGAAGTCTTAACACCTTAATGGTATAAGGAAAAGGACATCATGCCCATTGTATATCTTTCTGTGTGTATATGTAACTTGTGAGTGTGTGTTTATTCATACTTCACCTTGTTCCACATTGAATAAAAATTCACCCTTCAGGAAAATACCTGCACCTGGAGCTAAGAATTCTTAAAAGCCTATCACTGTGGTGTGTCTCTGCCCATGTTACAGGGCTGGGCACCCGATTTTGCAAAATCGAATACAGAAAACCTCATTCTTACTAAAATGAGTACAGATTAGATTACTTGAGCATTTGTCAGTATAGACAACATTTCTCACAATGTTGGTGGCTCTCCTGGGATTTTCTGCCTGCTTGGAGCAGCAGCCCTGGTGGAAAAGGAGACGCGTCCCGCCTTGGTTTTGGCAGCCTACTCCACAGGGTTGATTGCCCCCAGTGAGAGCCAGAAAAAGACCCTAGGCTGTTCAAAGGTGATCAGAATTAGCGAGAGAGACCAGCGCAACCAGGCAATCTGTGCACAGGCCAGGGCAGGAAAATTGGACTGTAATTATTGCCCTGGTGGTCAGGCATTTTCAGGGGTCATTGTGTGTCTGAAATGCATCTTGGATGCCAAGCGAGTACGGAGTTCTAATCCAGTCCAAGAAGGACAAAGTAAATCTCGGGATTGTATGCAAGAAATCTCCATGAGTACCCAAACATGGGAAATATTGGGAGGTTGAGTATGTAAGGAAACTCAGAAACCAAGACCAAAGGAAAATGGGGAACAGAATTCTAGGCCTAGGGAAGAAGGGAGCAGGGGAGACTCCCACAGACATTCCTCCTGTCAGTCCTTTGGGGAAAACGTTGAGGGCTTGGGGGGACAATCCCCAAGCTGGGAAAAAGATAAAAATATTGTAGTTTTATTTGGCCAAAATAATTAATCCATTCACCATTCTGGCCTCAATTTGGTTCCAATGAGGACTGTAAATGATAGAACTCAGCCTTCTCAGAAGGTTCTTAGTTAGTTAGTAGGGGGAACAGATCAGTTCAGAAGATGTTCTCCCTTAAAAGATGGAAACCAAGACAAAACGATTGTGGGATAGAGTGAAGAACCCATTGATGAAATGTTAAGAGAACCTCAGAACGTTTTTATAAGGAGAGAGGGGTAAAACAGAAGCAGAAAGCCAGAATCATGGTATCTACTGTGAATGATATAGTTAATAAGAAGCTAGAAGAAGACCCCCTTCTCAAGGGAAGTGGAACAGTGATTACAGTGAAAAGGGAAGAGAGGACTGGGTCTGGTCCCCAAGCCCACCAGTGGATGAATATTGTGGGGAGACAGGCCATTTCAAAAGAGAATGTCCAGAGATAAAGAAGTGAAGGAAAAATAATTTTCCTCATGAAACTAGAAATTAACTTGTGAATCTTTTGTAACGGTACCTAATTGTAAGATTGGGTTAGGATTAGAAAGGGCGAGGGGTAAATAAAGGTAAATATGAGACTTCTGACTGAAGAGGAGAAAAGAAAAATTGACTCGTGGATATAGTTTAAAGAAGACTACAGGGAGAGCTGGAAATTCCACTCTTGGGAGTGGAACTAAAAAGCAAACTGGGGGAAGTAGTCCATAGAAGACAATACCCTATCCCCGTAGAAGGGAGAAGGGTGTGCAGCCAGTAAGAAAGGGCCTAGTGATTATTTCTTTTTATTGGTATGGTAGTTTTCAAATATAATTCTTACACAGACTATTTGAGTTTATGATGCAAAATTCTGAGTTTGCACATTCAAGGTGAAACTGAAAAGTTGTTTTGTTCTGTTTTGCTATCTTTGATATTCTCTTTGCAGTAAAATGGTATACATTAATCCATTTAAAAGGTGGTAAAGGATTTGTTTGCCAGGTATAATAGTAATTTTCAAAATTGTACATTGCTCAAGGTTTTATTTGTGTGTTTATTTTTTTTATTAATGTGTCATATCTGAGAACATAATACTGTTTTAAAAGATATTTGTGTACCAATACTCTTTCTGAATTGAAAACATTATTTTGTTAAAATTTGGGCCACCCTGTATGTCTGCATTTCGTCTTGCTAAGAGAAGAAAAAGGATATTGTGCTGTAGATGTGAGTATTGATACTTTCAATTCATTTGGCAAGGTTATAATGTTAAAGTATGTTTAATTGACATTCCCGTTTGAGAAGGTTTTAAATGAAGTACTGTCTTCATGCATTAAGATAATAGAGCCAATAGTGTTTTGTTTGAGGAAACAGACAGAGTATAGTAGAATATGTTATCCCTGAATATCTTCATGTTAATCCTCCCAATTTTTTTAAACTGAAGGGTTAAATGGTGTTCCGTGCTAAAGGGGCGCCATGCCATAGGTTCCCCTACTTGGGATTCCTGAGAAACTACGTGGTGGCCCTTTCTGCTTTGCTAATCTTCAGGTTAAAAGGACTCTTGGTCCAGACCCATTCCTTCAAATTCACCGTTCTTCACTTCCAACTGGGAGACTTGGTGCTGATCTAGACCTGAAAAGAGAACAGACTCCAGCCAGAATGTGAGGGCCCTTTCCAGGTGTGGTTCGCCAATTAGACAGCTGTTCAGACAGTGGAAAAGGAGTGGACTCATTGTTCTCAAGTAAAGGGACCAGTGAAGGTGAAGAGGGACGCTCCCTAAGGGAAAAGTAGTTACTTGTGGGCAGCAGATTCCTTGCCCAGGGAGCGCTTGCTCAAAGTGACCTTGACAAGAGTCTGAGAGGCTGCCTTGCTATACAGCTGCCAGATCATCACAGTTTTCCCAGGTCCGTCTCGCTCTCGGGGCTCTAAAGAATTAGTCCAACGAAGTATCGCTGCTTCTCAGTAGACCTGGTAGAACTGGGGGCCAAGATTAAGTCAAAGTGAGAGTACACTTCAAAGAGAGAAGCAGGTCTGTCTCCCAAGTGGAGAAGACCCTTTGGGATTGGGGTGCACTGGGGATTACAAAATTATGGGGGCTCTTCCTCTCAAGAGTGGGCTAATACATATTGATTAGGAGGAGTGGTATGTTGAATATTTATCCATTTTTATTAAACGAGTGAATGGAGTGCTTCCTTCATGGGCTATGTGCCTGTGGCCAACTGCTTCTATTAGGGTTTCAGGTCTTGATGTCTTTTTCTTTCTTTCCAGGCTGTTCTTTTCAGTGTTACTATTCTTGTTGAACTAGAGATGTCCTTCCCCTTCCTTAATCCCTGTTTAGTAGCAGGGTACTCAGGGTAAAGGGGTGGATATGAAACCAGAGTAAAAGGGGCCTAGGGCCCAGGGGTTCTCATCTGTCCCTGAAAAGATGGGGTGGGTTTAGAAGCTAATATGGCTAAAATGTATCATTACAGATGGCTTTTGCCTAGGATCAGCCAATAATGTTGATAGTAGACGTAACTGTGACATCTTCCCCTCAAACCATCAAATTAGGTGTTTGCCAAGTTTTATCCTGTGGGTAATTGGAGGACCCTGTGCTTATCTCAATTAAAGGGAGCCAAGAGTAGCAATCTGGGTCTATGGAATGGTGCCCTCATCCCTAAATGGAACTCTATGAGTCTATCTGTTTTCCAAATTATCACGTCCCAGAATTCAGTGTGAGGTAAAAGACCTAAGACAAACATTAGAAGTAGAAACAGAATATAGACGTGTGAACGCTTGGATAGAATGGGTTAAATATTCAGTGCAAGCTCTCAATAAAAGTGACTGCTGTATTTGCACAGCTGATAAACCACAGGCGCAGGTAATTCCCTCTTCCCTTTAGTGGACTTCAGACATGTACTGCAGGTTGGATCTGTACCAAGACAAGGACACTGGGGGAAATGAAACTCGAAAGTGCTTGTCAAAAACAATTCCTGGAGAAAACAAACAAGATGGTGGATCGGGTAGAAGTGTAGTGAGGAGCTCCACCAGCAACAACACAGAATACCCAACCAAGCAGGCTCAGGGGATGGTCCCAGGACTCTGAACCACATATAAAGGAATATTTAGAAGGTTGGAAGGCTTACAGCTGGGGGAATTTGTAGCAGAAGCAAGAAATCCATTGCTTTCTGGTCCAGGACGCTCGGCTGCTCCAGGGGGCACCATCTTGGGTGAGACCAAATAGGGGAAGGATCAGAGTGACCACAGACGCCTGGCAGAAACGCAGAGATAAAGGTGTGGGCATTCTTTTGGTATCTGTTCCTTGCTCCCTTGATGTCTGAGCACCGCCATTCTGGTGACTTTAGGGGTGCCTGAGCTAGTGGACACCCCAGCCCCACCATCAGAGGGTTCTATTACACATGCGCACAGATCTCCTCAAAATTTAAAGAGACAGTATCCAATTAAAACCAAACGGCCACAGCTGGCCCTGAACTGTTTATAACTAGAAAAAAGGCCTGAACAGGGACTGTGGAGCGGGACAAGTAGACAAAAAAGGAAATAGGCCGAAACTTAAATCCTAAGTTATGTCAAAACAGCCAACAGTGGCATCTTGAAATTTCTCAAGAAGAAGAGTGAAAAGAGAAGCCCATTTCCTGATCACATCTAAATGGAGGCAATCAGAAAGCATAAAA